>NW_028142055.1:0-285294 GCF_055691185.1 Crinia signifera | reverse complement strand
CCAGCAACCCTTACCACCAGCATAGCTCTGCCCCAACACTCATGAAGCACCGCCTACATGTTTTGATTGGCCCACAATCCAATCAGTCAAAGAAAATGGATCACCATCAATAGGTAAAAACATTGATGGTCATCCATTGCATAGTGTGCCACAATCAATGGGCAGTTGCACTATTGTCATCAATTGCAAAGACGTCCATCCCTAAAGCTGTGCACACACAGTGCAAGTGAGCCTCTGTGCTAAGTTTGCAGTTAAGCACAGATGGCTCAGCATTGTGTACTGAACAATCTGTCAGGGCCAGTGTTCTCTGGTGTGAGAACATTGGCGATGACTAGATTTATAACTGGATGCAGTGTAAATCTAGTCAAGCAACAGCGACGCGCGGGACCGCGCAATCGTCATCACCAGAGGGTATACACGTGGAGTGATCCTTTTTTCATTTCTAAGCGATCTAGTCAGATCACTTAGAAATAAGCCTCATATCCCCCTGGGCGGGATGTATTAATGTAAATCGCCAGCCGCCGCGATGCTACCGCATATGTACTAACATATGCGGCTAGCATCGGGTAGCGGTGACGGAGACCCCCGCGATACCTGTAATGTGGTGTGCGGGGGTCTCCGTCACATCCTGGCGGCTGTCAGTGTCCCCCTGCCTCTCCTCCTCCTCCCTATAGCCGGATGTCCTCCCGGCTGTGACACCTGCTGAGGGAGGAGTAGATCGATGGAGGATGGGTCGCAAGGACGGCGGGCGGCGATAGAAGCCCATAGGCATCTATAGGGTATCGCCACCCAGAGGTGGAGATACCCTGCCAGGCGGAGATGGGGCGGACGGGTAATGGTACAAAGGAAAATGCGGTAAAACCCCCGTTTTATCACATTTTCCCTTTAGTACATCCCGCCCCCTGTGTGTATGCCCCATTAGGATGGTAGATAATACAGTATACACTTTAGACTACAGTATAACTAATGTGACAATAATCCCTGTATAACCATCCAGCAAGCAATCCCGGCGGGTGACATGTACTTGGTGTCACCTGAACGCAGCAGTGATCCCAGCCTATATACAGTATGCCCAGTTATCCTACATCTGCACTAATGGCTACGTGCAGTTTGCTAGCCTGTACGGTTTGGCTCACCTGTATCTCACCACATTGGCATGCCGGGCACATATTTACCATTACACTCACATGTGTTTATTATCATAGAACATAGCAAAGCGCGCATAGCTACTGCAGCAGAGAGAGAACATATGGTATACACACAGAGGCTTCCCATAGATTATAATCTGGTCTATATACACCTGTGTCACACTTTGGGAAAGCAGATAGATAATTTACAGTGTATAATAATGCAGACAGCACTGGGGCTGAGATATTACAACCTGAGCCATAGAGTAGCGCTGCTGAGGATACACTGGTATGCCCATACACATAGATATCCCCAGGAGCACCATGCAGCAGCCCTGTGGGAGTCACATACATGACCAACATACAGACTGAGCTCCAGTCCTCACCCACAGGTTGCTCAATGCTCAGGGGGTGTTCTGCACATGTGCACTTACCAGCCGCTTCTTCTACGCAATAAAAAATGCAAAAAAACAAGTGGACATGACCATATTATGACTACATAGTGACATCTAGTGGCTAAAAATGAGAAGACATATATAATAAAAAACGAACATTTAAAAAGGGTATACGTATAAAAAGATAACTGCGGCGGGATCCCGGGATTGGTCCCCAAAATGTCTGAGATTTCAATTCCACTCCAATTTCGGGATTGCGCATGGGCAGTCTAATGCCGGGCAGCGTCTGAACAACCGCTCACACGCTGCCCGTCTTTTCCCGACCTGCCGGAACTCTCTCCGCCCACCGCCTCAGCAGTGCCGCACATACACGGCGCGATTATTGCACCCGTTATGGGCTGGATCGCATCACATGCGTTTTGCGTGTGATGCAATCAGAAAGCAGTACAATAAGTATGTGCAGCGCATACTTTTTGTACTGTGCGATGCGATGCCTGTGGGAGCGCCATCGCATCGCACTGTGTATGGGCACCTTAACAGACCTGCTAAAAAGGTAATGTTACTGTAGTTCTAAATGCAGTTTTATTGGGGCATACTGTTTACATTTTCTGCACTTGCCGAAGTCGGCTCCCAGCCACCGATGAAATCGCTGGGCAGGGGTGTAAGTTCATCCCGGTCACATGGATACAAGCTGGAATTTGGTGCCCTCTCTTAAAGGAATAAAGTGAAAACAAATATTGTGCGTGTGAATATGTGTCAGCAGTCACAGCAGGCTTGCCTACCCTCCCGCATTCAGCGGGAGGTTCCCGATTTTTGCATGAGCCTCCCGCTGCCCCGCAATCCCCCTCCTTCCTCCCGGTTTTTTTGTAAGCCTCCATTGAATTTGGACTGCGCATGCGCGCGTCCTGAACTGGCCGGGGGTGGGGCCTGTATCGGGAAGTCGCACCGCTGGGTAGTTGTTGGTAGCGCCGGGGGCCGAGCTGCTGGGCACACAGACAGGAAGTCCAGACTGTCTGTCTGTGCACTGGGAGAAGGAGAAATAGCAACCGGGGCTTCCTGAGGCTGGCCCCGCCCCCACACTGAGGCTCCGTGTGTGTCAGTCCTGCAGGCTGCAGCTGCTCTAGTCTCACAGCTCCTCGTCTTCTGCCTGTAATGTGATGACTTCCTGCACTGCCTGGAAGGAAGAACACAGCCAAGTGAGTGCTGTGGGAATGGGGGCTGTATATAATGTGTGTATGGGGGGGTCAGGTGTGTGTGTAATATAACGTGTGCTCACTGGTTGTGGGGGGTCTGTGTATAATTTAGTATTGTGTTATGTGCTGTGTGTTTTGAGTGCAATATGGGGGAGGGGAGCTGTGTATAATATACTATGTTGTATATGTGAATGTACTAGGTCCAATATGGGGTGGGGGTGTATAATGTACTGGGTGTTATAATGTACTACGGTGTGTTATATGGGGGGCACACTTGCCTTCCCTCCTGCATTTTGCAGGAGGCTCCTGCTTTTAGCCCAAGCGCAGTGCCAGTATTCCGCAAAGCTGCCCCCTCTTACAATGTGGATTGCGCATGCGCAAGTTTAGAATAAATGGGGATGGGGATTGAAAGGATAGCTGGTAGTCCTGTGGGAAGAACACAGCACGTGGCCCCTCCCCAAGCAGTGTGTCAGTCACCATGCTTACAGGCTCACATCCCACTCCTGACACCCCTCCCTCACAGGTACCCCTCTCCTAACTTTCTCCTCACATCCCCCTGACCACCTACCCACTCCACAAATGTATCCCTCTCCTGCTAACTCTCATCACATCCCCCTTTACCCACGGCACTGAGGTTAGAGCCTCTGGTTCGTCTATTTTAGATGTACATTCTTCATTGCTGTCTCCTTTCCCAGGACATGACTCCGGCATGGACGCAACTTGGCAGCAGTTCCTCACAGTCACCTCCATGCTGCCTGGTTAGTGCTCTCTTCTGCCCCATCTCCGACTGGCAGGGGTGGCGATACCCCTTCTATCGCCGTCCGCGCGACCCCCCCTCCCGTCCTCCATCGATCTCCTCCTCCCCCAGCAGGTGTCACAGCAGGGAGGACATCCGGCTGCAGGGGGAGGAGGAGACGCAGAGGGACACTGACAGCCGCCGGGATGTGACGGAGACCCCCGCAGACCACATCACAGGTATCGCGGGGGTCTCCGTCACCGCAACCCGATGCCAGCCGCATATGTTAGTACATATGTGTATCATCGTGGCGGCTGGCAGGCGAGGGGCGGCGATGTATATTAATACATCCCTCCCTGGGCCAAATGTACTAAGCTTGAAAAGTGATAAGATGGAGAGTGATAAACCACCAGCCAATCAGCTCCTACATGCCATGCCACAGTTTGAAAAATGACAGGTAGGAGCTGATTGGCTGGTGGTTTATCACTCTCCATTTTATCACTTTTCAAGGCTTAGTACATCTCACCCTCTATTCCTGACATCCTTTTCTCTCTTCCCCCTCTCTATCCTGGACACCCTCTCTCAGCCCTTTCGGTCTCTTCTCTCACCTCCTACTCTCCTCTCCTTTTCACCCCCTCTCTATCTCCGTCGCCTTCTCACTCTCACCCCCCCACCCAATCTCTCTATCCCTGAGACCCTCTCTCTATTCCCTCTCTCTCTCAATCCCCCATCTCTCTATCCTTGACACCCTCTCTTTTTCTCCCCCTTCTCTCTCTTAGCCCTCTATCCGTTACACCTTCTCTCACCCACTCTCTATTCCTGACATTCTCTCATCCCCTTTCTTTCTTTCTTTCTTCCCTCTCTCACAGCACCTTTCTCTATCCATGACACCTTCTCTCTTATCCCCCTTCTCTATATCCCTGACATCATCTGTCACCCCCTTCTTCTCATGCCCCTCTGACACCCTCTATCACCCCATTTCTCTCTCCCCTCTCTCTCAGCCCCTTTCTCTGTCCGTGACACTCACTCTCTCTTTCACCCCAATTATATCATCTCCAGCAACTCTCAGTCCTGGGAACTCTCTCTCTCACCCTATCTTTATCCTTGACACTTTCTCACTCTTTCTGCCATTCCCTCACTTTTCCTGACAGCCAAATTATTTATCTCTTATCTTTCACACACTCTGACACTCTCTCATTCTCCTCCTCACGTTTCCTTCATTTACCCCCCCCCTGACATTCTCTATCTCTCTCTTTCGCGCGCACGCACACACACGCTTTCTCTCTTTCACTTCTCTCTGTTTGTGCCTGATTCCGCCTGTCTCATATTCTAATAGGGTGGGACCTGCAGAGGAGATGTCTAGTTTAAACCCCCCCAAGGTGCCCTGTTTAAAAAAAAAAAAACAACCACAAGTCTACCAAATGTATAGTATGTCACATATACTCTATATAATGATGTATATGTCAGTATTATGCTCTGCTGTGTAATGTCAGCATGAGCCCTCATGTGTTATGTCAATGAGTAGCCCTGCTATGTGATGTCAGTCATGCTGTGTAATGTAGCTGTGATGTCAGGGAGTAGCCCTTCCGTGTAATGTAGCTGAGAGATCAGTGTGTAGCCAGTACTGCGCTTTGTACTTTCGTTTTTATGTGCCGCTGCAGGACACACCACTTGGTCACAGTAGACACACCCATATATGGAGATAGACACACCCCTTGGGTAGATTGTGACACGCCCCCTCAAGTGTGCTCTGCACAATGCTTTTCAGTGCAATCTATAATCTCCCTGAAACTAATTTTCAAAAGTAGGCAAGTATGTGGTAAGTGCACATGTGCAGAACACCCCCTGAGCATTGAGCAACCTGTGGGTGAGAACTGGAGCTCAGTCTGTATGTTGGTCATGTATGTGACTCCCACAGGGCTGCTGCATGGTGCTACTGGGGATATCTATGTGTATGGGCATACCAGTGTATCCTCAGCAGCGCTACTCTATGGCTCAGGTTGTAATATCTCAGCCCCAGTGCTGTCTGCATTATTATACACTGTATATTATCTATCTGCTTTCCCAAAGTGTGACACAGGTGTATATAGACCAGATTATAATCTATGGGAAGCCTCTGTGTGTATACTATATGTTCTCTCTCTCTGCTGCAGTAGCTATGCGCGCTTTGCTAAGTTCTATGATAATAAACACATGTGAGTGTAATGGTAAATATGTGCCCGGCATGCCAATGTGGTGAGATACAGGTGCGCCAAACCGTACAGGCTAGCAAACTGCACGTAGCCATTAGTGCAGATGTAGGATAACTGGGCATACTGTATATAGGCTGGGATCACTGCTGCGTTCAGGTGACACCAAGTACATGTCACCCGCCGGGATTGCTTGCTGGATGGTTATACAGGGATTATTGTCACATTAGTTATACTGTAGTCTAAAGTGTATACTGTATTATCTACTATCCTAATGGGGCATACACACAGGGGGCGGGATGTACTAAAGGGAAAATGTGATAAAACGGGGGTTTTACCGCATTTTCCTATGTACCATTACCCGTCCGCCCCATCTCCGCCTGGCAGGGTATCGCCACCTCTGGGTGGCGATACCCTATAGATGCCTATGGGCTTCTATCAGGGGCGGATTGGGAATTAAAACCAGCCCGGGAAATATCTTGGAGCAGCCCTAACGGAGGAGGGGCAGCAATGTTGCGCGCCCAAAATTTTTGGGGGCGTGGCCTATCGGTATGGGCGTGGTCTATTTCACAGAGGCCACACCCAATTTTTGCAGCTGTGGGGGCTTGGCTAGTGGCTCTCTGAGCTGCTGGCTATGTCCCCAGCCCCAGCATGCGTACAGCGTCTATTCTGCAGCCTGTGGGGCTGGGGAGATAGAGATGGAAGGGAGGGGGAGGGGGGGGGGGGGTGACAGGGGGTCTCCCAACTGGAAAAAAAAATCACCCAAAAAATATAAAAAAAATCAGAAGCAGCAGAAGGCACTCTGGACAATTTTGCAACAGCTGCACGGCGGCAGTGACACAAGTAGATAAGAGCAAGACAGCAGTCTAGTGCATCAACGTTTCGGGCATGTGGCCCTTTATCAAGACATGACAATCGATGCAATGATACTCACATATATAGGGGAGTGTGAGGGCAGGAGCACCTCGTGCAGCCATCACCAGCTACGGCACCCGGCGGGCAGTAGATGACTACATCAATGCCACTTGTCGGGGAGCCCGGGGTCACCAGGGGGCGTGAAGGAAAGGAGATCACCATGGAAACCACAGACTCTGAATAAGGCGTCCGTGTCAGTGAATGTGCACTCCGGCGGCGGCTAGCCAAGGGGGAGCAGGACAGACAAAAACGAGAGAGGCCCAGGGATGGAAAGTTCATTGCCGGCTCGTGATGTTTGCATGAGAGCTCGCGGGGACATCCTGGTGTCTGTGAATAAACATACACACAGAAACTGTCAAATATGCTGGCCAATAAACACATGTACACAATGTAGCCAAATGTATATAGATGCCCACATCATTAGAACTAGAGAAATACAGAGTCTCATAAATTAAAACAAATGAGAAAAGCAAAAACTGCCACTGTCCGCTGGCACAGTGCGGGGAAGGAAAAGATATAATAAGTGTGCACCCAGCAAGTGTGAAAACGGATAACTGTGAAACCTGAAAAGTGCCAAACCAAGGGAGTGATAAGAACGTGATCGCTGGTGTGGGAAAAGGTGCAGAACAGCATGTGAATAGGGGATGGGGTGACTGACTTGGGTGCTGAAACAGGTCTGAGACGAGGGGAGAGGAGTGGAGAGCCAAGGAAGGTGCCGACTAGAGATGTGGAAGCGTGCAGAGAGCAACTGCGTGGGAAAATGGAATGCGCATGGAATGTGGGTGTAAAAGATGTGTGCGCTGAGAAAGTGTGTGGGTGGGTGTGGGAGACAGTGTCCGCTGTGTGTAAGCAGTGGGGGGGGGGGGGGGGAGGGGGACCAAGGGAACGTGTCAGGTAAGGGACACACTGGAACCTAGTGCATGGACATGAGAACCTGAATGTGCATGGTGGGTGGTGTGATGGGTGCAATTGCAGATGGAGGGAGGAGGGGGGGGGGGGGGGGGGAATAGCTGAGGGTGGAGGTGAAAGATGCAGAGGGTGAGATGATGATGTGGGAACAAAGTGCACAGAACGGACAGGGCAGATATAAACACGAAGTCAGGACATAACATTAGCACAACAGCTTAGGAGGGAGACCAAGTCAGGAACGGGGGCATGCGAACATGCACCTAAGAGGTAGGAGGGAGGCCAGGGGAGTTTACAAGAAACATGGGAATGGATATATATATATATATATATATATATATATATATATATATATATACACAGGGTTCGGCGGCGGCACTCGCTGTATCAATAATAACTGACTCAAAGAGCTCAGGTAATGGTTATAACCATTACCTGAGCTCTTTGAGTCAGTTATTATTGATACAGCGAGTGCCGCCGCCGAACCCTGTGTATACTATTGCTGCAAAGCTTGGAGGGCACCACACCGGATGACATTATTAATATTGGAGTGCCGACCATCCAACTATTGCTATATATATATATATATATATATATATATATATATATATATATATATATATATATATATATATATATATATATATATAGACCTATATATTTATATATATATAGATCTATATATATATATATATATATATATATATAAATATATATTTAGAATGAGGTAAGCTGTATTATTTATTATTATGCTGGCACTTTACCCGCCTCCTCCTGTGGCTGCCTACTGCTGCTGCAGATCCTGCTCCTCCTCAGCCCAGCGCGCTGCTGCTGCTGGAGAGCATCAAGTGGCCAGGCAGCGCTTCCGCCCGTACTTCATCCAGACCGCGGCCAGCCCTCCCGCGGCCATCTTCACTTCTGGAACAACTGCGGCCGCACTTCCCTACATCCTACAGACCGCGGGAGCAGCTGTGTGCGCTCGCGCATGCGCACCAGCCCTCCCGCGGCCATCTTCACTTCTGGAACTGCGGCCGCACTTCCCTACATCCTACAGACCGCGGGAGCAGCTGTGTGCGCTCGCGCATGCGCACCAGCCCTCCCGCGGCCATTTTAACTCAGGGAGCAGCCGAGGCTGGCCGCGGCCATCTTCAATTAGGGAATAGTGCTGCGGCCGCGGCCAGCTCGGAGATAGCAGTTCAGCGGCCGCGGCCCAGATAGGGCGTGTGGGCGGCCACTTCTGCTTTAAAATGTGCCGGCCCACCGGGAAACGGCCCGGTTTCCCGGTGGGCCAATCCGCCCCTGGCTTCTATCGCCGCCCGCCGTCCTTGTGACCCCCCCTCCCATCCTCCATCGATCTACTCCTCCCCCAGCAGGTGTCACAGCCGGGAGGACATCCGGCTGTAGGGAGGAGGAGGAGAGGCAGGGGGACACTGACAGCCGCCAGGATGTGACGGAGACCCCCGCACACCACATTACAGGTATCGCGGGGGTCTCCGTCACCGCACCCCGATGCTAGCCGCATATGTTAGTACATATGCGGTAGCATCACGGCGGCTGGCGATGTACATAAATACATCCCGCCCAAGGGGATATGAGGCTTATTTCTAAGTGATCTGACTAGATCACTTAGAAATGAGAAAAGGATCACTCCACGTGTATACCCTCTGGTGATGACGATTGCGCGGTCCCGCGCGTCGCTGTTGCCTGACTAGATTTACACATTTGCATCCAGTTATAAATCTAGTCATCGCCAGTGTTCTCACACCAGAGAACACTGGCCGTGACAGATTGTTCAGCACACAATGCTGAGCCATCTGTGCTTAACTGCAAATTTAGCACAAAGGCTCACTTGCACTGTGTGTGCACAGCTTTAGGGATGGACGTCTTTGCAATTGATGACAATAGTGCAACTGCCCATTGATTGTGGCATACTATGCAATGGATGACCATCAATGTTTTTACCTATTGATGGTGATCCATTTTCTTTGACTGATTGGATTGTGGGCCAATCAAAACATGTAGGCGGTGCTTCATGAGTGTTGGGGCAGAGCTATGCTGGTGGTAAGGGTTGCTGGTCTTACTGTACTGCATATTAAAATAATAATAATAAAAAATATATATATAATTTATGTAAGGTGCTAAACAACATATAATGGTGATTCAATTGTTTTGTGCACCCGTAGCTCTTGCCTAATGTAGTGGGAGCTAATGAATTGTTCGCAGCACTTGTCCTGGTCTTGTCGGCTGCATTTTTGCGGCCTAAATAAACTAGATGCAGCTTATTGCCCTACTGTGCGTGAAGGGTGCTAGGAGAAATCCAGGTGAGGTGCAGCCTGGGAGTCGGGTCACCAAACAATTGACTTTGATTTTAAAGCTCGTTTGTCACTGAGCTTATGTTGCAGGCATGTCCAAAATGTGGCCCTTCAGCTGTTTTGAAACTACACATCCCAGCATGCCTTGCCATAGTTTTAGTATTCCCTAATAGCAAAGCTGTGGCAAGGCATGATGGGACTTGCAGTTTCACAACAGCTGGCGGGCCATAGTTTGGACATGATTGGTGTATTGGGTTCGTTAGCTGTTCACTAGCCTTTTGCACAAACCACTTTGGTACATATGGAGATGTAATCTCTTTATTAGTCTTTTTATTAGTCTTGCACTCTACTATTACATATAATGCATGCCTTGACACCGTTTCACCGTTCGTGACACCCAAAATGTCGTTAAAATATTTGTTCCAACCAGATTGTTGCTCGGAAAATGTCCAAACTTTTTATTTCTTTACATTTTTGAAATACACAAAATGTTAAAATTGGATGTGAATTTCTACTTCATTTCCTTACATACAGGGAGCAACTTCTATCAGTCACCCCACCTTGACAAAGTGCCCAGCGAGGCATGAAACGGGTTGGAGACTTAAGGAGAGGAGAAGCCATCTTGCTGCTGCCCGAAGTACCGACACGCCAGTCGCTGACGTCAGCAAGCCGCGTCCCGGGACCAAAGCCGCAACAGAAGATTCCACCCAGAAGCGGACAGCAACTGAGCTGAGGAATACCGCTGCCTCTGTAAGGTTAGGGTTAGTAGGGAAAGCGCGACAATCTCCCTCTCTCACCTCACATCCTCCAAAAGGAGTGTAAACATTATTTTACTAATACATTTTTACTTTACAGGTGTCACTCGTATAAACTAATCCCAGCGCTCTTTTTTACCCCTCAGAACCTTTGCATTTATGAGAGCTGCTATACCATCAGTGCAGTTGATTTAACATTTTTCTCCTCACTTAGGATTATGGGGTATGGGACATTATACAGTAACACCGGGGGGATGTGACCAGAGAGGTGACTGCTGGGAATGGGAAATTAGACAGTAACACCTGGGGGGGGATGTGACCAGAGAGGTGACTGCTGGGAATGGGAAATTATACAGTAACACCGGGGGATGTGAAGGAGAGGTGACTGTTGGGATTGGGACATTGTACAGTAACACCGGGGGAAGTGACTGGAGAGGTGGCTGCTGGAAATGGGACATTATACAGTAACACCGAGAGATGTGACCGGAGAGGTGACTGCTGGGTATGGGACATTATACAGGAATGAGGCATTATCCAGTAACCCCTGAGAGGTGACTGCTGGGAATGAGGCATTATACAGTAACACCAGGGGATGTGACCGGAGAGGTGACTGCTGGGTATGGGACAGTATACAGTAACATCAGAAGAATGTAA
Source organism: Crinia signifera (assembly GCF_055691185.1). Lineage (NCBI taxonomy): Eukaryota > Metazoa > Chordata > Amphibia > Anura > Myobatrachidae > Crinia > Crinia signifera. Next base: position 274,112 of record NW_028142055.1, on the reverse strand, counting down.
CCAGAGAGGTGTGTGCTGGGAATGGGACATTATACAGTAACACCGGAGGATGAGACCGGAGAGGTGACTGCTGGGAATGGGGCATTATACAGTAACACAGGGGAATGTGACCGGAGAGGAGACTGCTGGGAATGGGACATTATACAGTAACAAAGGGGATGTGACCAGAGAGGTGACTGCTGGGAATGGGTCATTATACATTAGCATTGGGGGATGTGACCGGAGAGGTGACTGCTGGGAATGGGGAATTACACAGTAACACCGGAGAGGTGACCGCTGGGAATGAGGCATTATACAGTAACATCGGGGGATGTGACCAGAGAGGTGACTACTGGGAATGTGGAATTATACAGTAACACCGGGGGAGGTGACTGCTGGAAATGGGACATGATACAGTAACACCGGGGGATGTGACCGTAGAGGATACAGCTGGGAATGGGACATTATACAGTAACACCTGGGGATGTGACCGTAGAGGATACAGCTGGGAATGGGACATTATACAGTAAAACCGGGGGATGTGAACGGAGAGGTGGCTGCTGGGAATGGGGCATTATACAGTGACCCGGGGGAAGTGACTGGAGAGGTGGCTGCTGGAAATGGGACACTATACAGTAACACCGGGAGATGGGACCGGAGAGGTGACTGCTGGGTATGGGACATTATACAGGAATGAGGCATTATCCAGTAACCCCAGAGAGGTGACTGCTGGGAATGAGGCATTATACAGTAACACCGGGGGATGTGACCGGAGAGGTGACTGCTGGAAATGGGACATTATACAGTAATACCGGGGGATGTGACCGGAGAGGTGACTGCTGGGTATGGGACATTATACAGTAACACTGGGGGATGTGACTAGAGAGGTGACTGCTTGGAATGGGGAATTATACAGTAACACCGTTGGAGGTGACTGCTGGAAATGGGACATTATACAGTAACACCGGGGGATGTGACCGGAGAGGTGACTGCTGGGAATGGGGCATTATAGAGTAACACCGTTGGATGTGACCAGAGAGGTGACTGCTGGAAATGGGGCATTATAGAGTAACACCGGGGGATGTGACTGGAGAGGTGATTGCTTGGAATGGGACATTATACAGTAACACCGGGGGGATGTGACCAGAGAGGTGACTGCTGGGAATGGGAAATTATACAGTAACACCGGGGGATGTGACCGGAGAGGTGGCTGCTGGCAATGGGGCATTATACAGTAACCCTGGCGGTTGTGACGGAGAGGTGACTGCTGGGATTGGGACATTATACAGTAAAACCGGGGGATGTGACCAGAGAGGTGACTGCTGGGAATGGGGCATTATAGAGTAACACCGTTGGATGTGACCAGAGAGGTGACTGCTGGGAATGGGGCATTATAGAGTAATCCTGGCGGATGTGACAGAGAGGTGACTGCTGGGATTGGGGCATTATAGAGTAACACCGTTGGATGTGACCAGAGAGGTGACTGCTGGAAATGGGGCATTATAGAGTAACACAGGGGGATGTGACCTGAGAGGTGATTGGTGGGAATGGGAAATTATACAGTATCACCAGGGGGATGTGACCAGAGAGGTGACTGCTGGGAATGGGACATTATACAGTAACACCGGGGGATATGACCGGAGAGGTGGCTGCTGGGAATGGGGCATTATACAGTAACCCTGGCGGATGTGACGGAGAGGTGACTGCTGGGATTGGGACATTATACAGTAAAACCGGGGGATGTGACCAGAGAGGTGACTGCTGGGATTGGGGCATTATACAGTAAAACCTGGGGATGTGACCAGAGAGGTGACTGCTGGGATTGGGGCATTATACAGTAAAACCTGGTGATGTGACCGGAGAGGTGACTGCTGGGAATGGGGCATTATACAGGAGCACCGGGGGATGTGACCGGAGAGGTGACTGCTGGGAATGGGACATTATACAGTAACACCAGGGGATGTGCCTGATTGCTAGAGAGGCCGTCCTGCCGAATACCGGTTCCCACCGTTTCCCCTCCCTACAATGCAAGGGGATGTGTAACAAAGACACTTGCCCTCGTATTCCACTGCTACAGGAGAAATCCTTCGATGGTTGGCGACCATGAAAATATTTCTCCTGCCTTCACAAATAAGTCAATCTCAGTGCTGGATCATGAATAGTCAAAGTACATGACCGGACACACTGATACAGCTTTCACATCGCAAAATGCAGGGTCGCACCGGGACTTTGAAACGGTTCAGTCCCAGCCAGGGCTGTCTTAACGGGATGCAGTTAAAATCCCGTTGGAGGGAATCCTGGCGTTCAGAATCCCGATGCCGGAATCCCGACCGCCGAAATCCCGACACTTTCTCCCTCCGTGGGTGTCCACGACACCCCTGGAGGGAGAATAAATTAGCGTGCCGAGCGTAGCAAGGCACCGGGCCTGCTGCGTGGCGAGTGCAGCGAGCCCGCAAGGGGGGGCGATCCACGTGCCCCCCTTGTCAGGATTTCGGCGTTCGGGATTCCGGCGTCGGGATTTTGAACGCCGGGATCCCGACCGCCGGGATTTCATACTGAATCCGTCGTAACAGCAGTGTAGGCCCCTGGGCAAAGCAATGCACTGGGACCCTTACCTATTCTCCCCTCCTCAGAAAAACTCTAAAGGTGCCCATACACATTCCAATGCGGCGGGTGCAATGTGTGCTTTGAGATGCGCGCTCCCGCGGCATCTCATCGCACTGTACAAAAAGTATGTGCTGCACATACTTTTGTACTTGCTTTTCATCGCATTGCATGCACAACGCATGTACAAGGCATGCGATGCGTGCTATTTAAGCTCAAAATGCACGCCCGCATCGAGACGTGTATGGGCACCTTAAGGCTGGTTTCACACACTCCGGCTCCTGCCGGACGGTGAAATCCCGCACGGCCAGGGAGCCGTGCCTCACACACTAGTTTATCATGGAAGGGATGGCCACAGCCTGGCAGCCGTCCCTTCCAGTGGCGGGATTCGGCTGCAACCGTGCGGCCGGGCCGTGGCCGTCCCGTGTGAATGGACACAATAGTGTCCATTCACAACTAGTGTGTGCGGCACGGCTCCCTGGCCGTGCGGGATTTCACCGTCCGGCAGGAGCCGGAGTGTGTGAAACCAGCCTTAGTCAGAGAGAACCTGAGAATTCTGACTGGGAAGTGCAATTAACAGGTCAGATGTGGACTGCTGCTTTGAAGTTGGATATCTCCATTTCCCCAGGGCCGATTTTCAAAATTCTGGTATCCCTGGAAAAAGGGGATCCTCAGCTATCAGAGTATGGCCCTTATACACCTGGGGCCCCAGAGCAAGTGCCCATTAAGCCCATACAAAAAGACCGCCCTGGTCCCGGTTCGCTGACGTCATCCGGGGGCGATTATGCTGTGTACACACGGGGGCGATAGGGGCTGAAATCGCTGGGAATATGGTCGCTGAGCAACCATATTGCCAGTGATTGGAGTGTGCACCAGCGATAAATCGCCGGGTGCGCGCTCCCGTTTTCAGCCCCTGAATGGTCGCTGGTCGGAGGAGCATGCTCCTCCGACCAGCGACATCCCCTGCCTCTTCACCCAGCAGTGTTTAAATTTTCATCTGCGACCATCTCTGGTCGCAGATGAAAACGGCACACTGGGCAATATGATTGCTGAGCAATATATTGCTAGCGATCATATTGCCCCGTGTGTACGCACCTTTATTCCTAACAATTTTGCTGCACCCGTCATCTTGAAACGTGCACATGTCCCTTTGATAATGAATTTACAAGACTGCCTAATTAGAGCAATAATTGATATTTGCGTGGAGATTAATAACAGTATTACAGACACACATGCTATGACCGATAACACACACGTAACAGACTTATTTTAATTTTTTTTCTAATGCACTTTATTTCACATTTATCACTTTTCACTTATGTTTTTAACCCCTTCCTGACAGAGCCAGTTTTTGCGTTCCTGACAGAGCCCTTTTTTTCAAATCTGACATGTATCACTTAAGTGGGGATAACTTTTTTTTGCTTTTACTTATCCCAGTGATTTTGAGATTGTTTTTTCGTGACACATTGTACTTCAAATTAGTGGTAAATTTGGGTCGATACAGACTGTGTTTTTTTGTGAAAAATACCAAAATGTCGTAAAAAAATGGAAAATTTAGCAATTTGCAAAATGTAAAATTTTCTGCTTGTGAGACAAATAATCATACCACTCAAAATAGTTAATAACTAACATAGACCATATGTCTACTTTATGTTTCCATCATTATTTCAACTTCCTTTTAATTTTTTTGGACACTAGGAGGCTTACAATATGAATAGCAAATTCTCAAATTTTCAAGAAAATTTCAAACACTGATTTTTTTAGGGACCAGTTCAGTTCTGATGTGACTTTGAGGGACTTGTATGTGAGACACCCCCATAAATGATACCATTTCAAAAACTGCACCCCTCACAGTATTCAAAACAGCATTTTGGAAGTTTGTTAACCCTTTAGGTGTTTCACAGGAATTAAAACAAAGTGTAGGTGAAATTTCAAAATTTCATTTTTTTTGCAGATTTGCAATTTTAATACATTTTTCTAAGGAACACAGTACATTTTACTAGAGAAATGTGACTAAAAATTGATTCCCCCAATTCTTTTGTTTTCATAAATATCCTATATGTGGCCCTAGTGTGCACGTTGACCAAACCACAGGCTTCATAATAGAAGGAGCACCTACTTGATTTTGGAGCCTCCTTTTTATGAGATTATTTTTTAGGCACCATGTAGGTTTCTAGGCACCATAAGATGCTAAAATTTAGGAACCCCCCCACAAGTGACCCCATTTTGCAAACTACACCCCTCAGGGAATTCATCTAGGGGTATAGTGTACATTTCAAACCCCCAGGGGTTTCACCAATTGTGGTACAACTGGGCAGTGAAAATGAAAAATTAAATTTTTTACACAAAAATGCAGTTCTGGCTCAAAATTTTTCATTTTCAGAAGGTATGAAGGAGAAAAAGCACCCCAAAATCTGTGCCCCAATTTCTCCCGAGTACGGCAATGCCTCACATGTGACCAAAAAATACCATTTGGGTGCATGGCAGGACTCAGAAAGGAAGGAGTGATTTTTGGATTTTGCAGCTCAGATTCTGGTGGAATGTTGGTGGGTGCTATGTTGCATTAGCAAGACCCCCCAAGCACCAATACAGTGGAACCCCCCCACAAGTGACCCCATTTTGCAAACTACACCCCTCAGGGAATTCATCTAGGGGTATAGTGTACATTTCAAACCCCCAGGGGTTTCACCAATTTTGATACAACTGGGCAGTGAAAATGAAAAATTACATTTTTTTTACACAAAAATGCAGTTCTGGCTCAAAATTTTTCATTTTCATAAGGTATGAAGGAGAAAAAGCACCCCAAAATCTGTGCCCCAATTTCTCCCGAGTATGGCAATGCCTCATATGTGACCAAAAAATACCATTTGGGTGCATGGCAGGACTCAGAAAGGAAGGAGTGATTTTTGGTGGTGGAATGTTGGTGGGTGCTATGTCGCATTAGCAAGACCCCCAAAGCACCAATACAGTGGAACCCCCCCACAAGTGACCCCATTTTGCAAACTACACCCCTCAGGAAATTCATCTAGGGGTATAGTGTACATTTCAAACCCCCAGGGGTTTCACCAATTTTGATACAACTGGGCAGTGAAAATGAAAAATTACATTTTTTTACACAAAAATGCAGTTCTGGCTCAAAATTTTTCATTTTCAGAAGGTATGAAGGAGAAAAAGCACCCCAAAATCTGTGCCCCAATTTCTCCCGAGTACGGCAATGCCTCACATGTGACCAAAAAATACCATTTGGGTGCATGGCAGGACTCAGAAGGGAAGGAGTGATTTTTGGATTTTGCAGCTCAGATTCTGGTGGAATTTTGGTGGGTGCTATGTCGCATTAGCAAGACCCCCCAAGCACCAATACAGTGGAACCCCCCCACAAGTGACCCCATTTTGCAAACTACACCCCTCAGGGAATTCATCTAGGGGTATAGTGTACATTTCAAACCCCCAGGGGTTTCACCAATTTTGATACAACTGGGCAGTGAAAATGAATAATTACATTTTTTTACACAAAAATGCAGTTCTGGCTCAAAATTTTTCATTTTCATAAGGTATGAAGGAGAAAAAGCACCCCAAAATCTGTGCCCCAATTTCTCCCGAGTATGGCAATGCCTCATATGTGACCAAAAAATACCATTTGGGTGCATGGCAGGACTCAGAAAGGAAGGAGTGATTTTTGGTGGTGGAATGTTGGTGGGTGCTATGTCGCATTAGCAAGACCCCCAAAGCACCAATACAGTGGAACCCCCCCACAAGTGACCCCATTTTGCAAACTACACCCCTCAGGGAATTCATCTAGGGGTATAGTGTACATTTTAAACCCCCAGGGGTTTCACCAATTTTGATACAACTGGGCTGTGCAAATGCAAAATTACATTTTTTACACAAAAATGCAGTTCTGGCTCAAAATGTTTCATTTTCACAAGGAATGAAGGAGACAAAGCACCCCAAAATCTGTGCCCCAATTTCTCCCGAGTACGGCAATGCCTCACATGTGACCAAAAAATACCATTTGGGTGCATGGCAGGACTCAGAAAGGAAGGAGTGATTTTTGGATTTTGCAGCTCAGATTCTGGTGGAATGTTGGTGGGTGCTATGTTGCATTAGCAAGACCCCCCAAGCACCAATACAGTGGAACCCCCCCCACAAGTGACCCCATTTTGCAAACTACACCCCTCAGGGAATTCATCTAGGGTTATAGTGTACATTTCAAACCCCCAGGGGTTTCACCAATTTTGATACAACTGGGCAGTGAAAATGAAAAATTACATTTTTTTACACAAAAATGCAGTTCTGGCTCAAAATTTTTCATTTTCATAAGGTATGAAGGAGAAAAAGCACCCCAAAATCTGTGCCCCAATTTCTCTCGAGTATGGCAATGCCTCATATGTGACCAAAAAATACCAGTTGGGTGCATGGCAGGACTCAGAAGGGAAGGAGTGATTTTTGGTGGTGGAATGTTGGTGGGTGCTATGTCGCATTAGCAAGACCCCCAAAGCACCAATACAGTGGAACCCCCCCACAAGTGACCCCATTTTGCAAACTACACCCCTCAGGGAATTCATCTAGGGGTATAGTGTACATTTCAAACCCCCAGGGGTTTCACCAATTTTGATACAACTGGGCAGTGAAAATGAAAAATTACATTTTTTTACACAAAAATGCAGTTCTGGCTCAAAATTTTTCATATTCAGAAGGTATGAAGGAGAAAAAGCACCCCAAAATCTGTGCCCCAATTTCTCCCGAGTACGGCAATGCCTCACATGTGACCAAAAAATACCATTTGGGTGCATGGCAGGACTCAGAAGGGAAGGAGTGATTTTTGGATTTTGCAGCTCAGATTCTGGTGGAATTTTGGTGGGTGCTATGTCGCATTAGCAAGACCCCCCAAGCACCAATACAGTGGAACCCCCCCACAAGTGACCCCATTTTGCAAACTACACCCCTCAGGGAATTCATCTAGGGGTATAGTGTACATTTCAAACCCCCAGGGGTTTCACCAATTTTGATACAACTGGGCTGTGCAAATGCAAAATTACATTTTTTACACAAAAATGCAGTTTTGGCTCAAAATTTTTCATTTTCAGAAGGTATGAAGGAGAAAAAGCACCCCAAAATCTGTGCCCCAATTTCTCCCGAGTACGGCAATGCCTCACATGTGACCAAAAAATACCATTTGGGTGCATGGCAGGACTCAGAAAGGAAGGAGTGATTTTTGGATTTTGCAGCTCAGATTCTGGTGGAATGTTGGTGGGTGCTATGTTGCATTAGCAAGACCCCCCAAGCACCAATACAGTGGAACCCCCCACAAGTGACCCCATTTTGCAAACTACACCCCTCAGGGAATTCATCTAGGGGTATAGTGTACATTTCAAACCCCCAGGGGTTTCACCAATTTTGATACAACTGGGCAGTGAAAATGAAAAATTACATTTTTTTACACAAAAATGCAGTTCTGGCTCAAAATTTTTCATTTTCATAAGGTATGAAGGAGAAAAAGCACCCCAAAATCTGTGCCCCAATTTCTCCCGAGTATGGCAATGCCTCATATGTGACCAAAAAATACCATTTGGGTGCATGGCAGGACTCAGAAAGGAAGGAGTGATTTTTGGTGGTGGAATGTTGGTGGGTGCTATGTCGCATTAGCAAGACCCCCAAAGCACCAATACAGTGGAACCCCCCCACAAGTGACCCCATTTTGCAAACTACACCCCTCAGGGAATTCATCTAGGGGTATAGTGTACATTTCAAACCCCCAGGGGTTTCACCAATTTTGATACAACTGGGCAGTGAAAATGAAAAATTACATTTTTTTACACAAAAATGCAGTTCTGGCTCAAAATTTTTCATTTTCATAAGGTATGAAGGAGAAAAAGCACCCCAAAATCTGTGCCCCAATTTCTCCCGAGTACGGCAATGCCTCACATGTGACCAAAAAATACCATTTGGGTGCATGGCAGGACTCAGAAGGGAAGGAGTGATTTTTGGATTTTGCAGCTCAGATTCTGGTGGAATTTTGGTGGGTGCTATGTCGCATTAGCAAGACCCCCCAAGCACCAATACAGTGGAACCCCCCCACAAGTGACCCCATTTTGCAAACTACACCCCTCAGGGAATTCATCTAGGGGTATAGTGTACATTTCAAACCCCCAGGGGTTTCACCAATTTTGATACAACTGGGCTGTGCAAATGCAAAATTACATTTTTTACACAAAAATGCAGTTCTGGCTCAAAATTTTTCATTTTCACAAGGAATGAAGGAGACAAAGCACCCCAAAATCTGTGCCCCAATTTCTCCTGAGTACGGCAATGCCTCACATGTGACCAAAAAATACCATTTGGGTGCATGGCAGGACTCAGAAAGGAAGGAGTGATTTTTGGATTTTGCAGCTCAGATTCTGGTGGAATGTTGGTGGGTGCTATGTTGCATTAGCAAGACCCCCCAAGCACCAATACAGTGGAACCCCCCCACAAGTGACCCCATTTTGCAAACTACACCCCTCAGGGAATTCATCTAGGGGTATAGTGTACATTTCAAACCCCCAGGGGTTTCACCAATTTTGATACAACTGGGCAGTGAAAATGAAAAATTACATTTTTTTACACAAAAATGCAGTTCTGGCTCAAAATTTTTCATTTTCATAAGGTATGAAGGAGAAAAAGCACCCCAAAATCTGTGCCCCAATTTCTCCCGAGTACGGCAATGCCTCACATGTGACCAAAAAATACCATTTGGGTGCATGGCAGGACTCAGAAGGGAAGGAGTGATTTTTGGATTTTGCAGCTCAGATTCTGGTGGAATTTTAGTGGGTGCTATGTCGCATTAGCAAGACCCCCCAAGCACCAATACAGTGGAACCCCCCACAAGTGACCCCATTTTGCAAACTACACCCCTCAGGGAATTCATCTAGGGGTATAGTGTACATTTCAAACCCCCAGGGGTTTCACCAATTTTGATACAACTGGGCTGTGCAAATGCAAAATTACATTTTTTACACAAAAATGCAGTTCTGGCTCAAAATTTTTCATTTTCACAAGGAATGAAGGAGACAAAGCACCCCAAAATCTGTGCCCCAATTTCTCCCGAGTACGGCAATGCCTCACATGTGACCAAAAAATACCATTTGGGTGCATGGCAGGACTCAGAAAGGAAGGAGTGATTTTGCAGCTCAGATTCTGGTGGAATGTTGGTGGGTGCTATGTCGCATTAGCAAGACCCCCAAAGCACCAATACAGTGGAACCCCCCCACAAGTGACCCCATTTTGCAAACTACACCCCTCAGGGAATTCATCTAGGGGTATAGTGTACATTTCAAACCCCCAGGGGTTTCACCAATTTTGATACAACTGGGCAGTGAAAATGAAAAATTACATTTTTTTACACAAAAATGCAGTTCTGGCTCAAAATTTTTCATTTTCATAAGGTATGAAGGAGAAAAAGCACCCCAAAATCTGTGCCCCAATTTCTCCCGAGTACGGCAATGCCTCATGTGTGACCAAAAAGTGGCAGGACTCAGAAGGGAAGGAGTGATATTTGGATTTTGCAGCACAAATTCTGGTGGAATGTTGGTGGGTGCTATGTCGCATTAGCAAGACCCCCAAAGCACCAATACAGTGGAACCCCCCCACAAGTGACCCCATTTTGCAAACTACACCCCTCAGGGAATTCATCTAGGGGTATAGTGTACATTTCAAACCCCCAGGGGTTTCACCAATTTTGATACAACTGGACAGTGAAAATGAAAAATTACATTTTTTTACACAAAAATGCAGTTCTGGCTCAAAATTTTTCATTTTCAGAAGGTATGAAGGAGAAAAAGCACCCCAAAATCTGTGCCCCAATTTCTCCCGAGTACGGCAATGTCTCACATGTGACCGAAAAATACCAGTTGGGTGCATGGCAGGACTCAGAAGGGAAGGAGTGATTTTTGGATTTTGCAGCTCAGATTCTGGTGGAATTTTGGTGGGTGCTATGTCGCATTAGCAAGACCCCCGAAGCACGGTGAAATTATGAACCTAATAATCCATAGATGTGTGGTATATTTTAAAACACTCCTTTATACATAGGCCGGGTTTGTCGGGGCAAGTGTCACACTGGAAAATAGTTTGCTTTATTATTCCCTTTTTATAGCAAACTTTGCACCTTTTTTGTGTCCTGCCCTTTTTTCCAGTGGAGGGGATTTCATCAGGAAAATGCTGCCCTGGTACAATACGGGGGCCAGTACTAGAAGTACTGGGGCCCTCTGCCTGCTGGTTCCCAAATATTAGGCCCTTTATGACTTCCTCTTGAAAGTGCATAAATGTCCCCCTCTGGCCGGTAGAACGGAATAGCACGTAAGCGTTATACAGTGCCATCTGGATGATATACACGGCCAGCTTCTTGTACCAGATTTTTGTTTTCCGCAGGGCACTGTACGGCTTCAGTACCTGATCTGAAAGATCCACTCCGCCCATGTACTTATTGTAATCCAGGATACAATTAGGTTTGGAGGTGTGGGTACTGGTACCTCGTACAGGGACGGAGGTGGTACTGTCTCCGTGAATTGTTGTCAGTATAAGGACATCCCTCTTGTCCTTATATTTGACCAACAACATATTTTCGGTGCATATTCCCCTGCTTTCACCCCTTCTCATTACTTGGGCAATGTGCGTTTTTGGGAGGCCTCTTTGGTTCTTGCGCACAGTACCGCAAGCTGCTGTACCTCTTGAACCAAGGGCCTTAAACAGGGGGATGCTGGTGTAAAAGTTATCCACATAGAGGTGATAACCTTTATCCAGGAAGGGGTGCACTAAATCCCAGACAATTTTTCCACTAACACCTACGAGGGAGGGGGGGCATTCTGGCGGTTCAATTCTTGAATCCTTCCCTTCATATACCCTAAACCTGTGGGTGTACCCTGAGGTGCTTTCACACAGCTTATACATTTTTATGCCATACCTTGCCCTCTTACTGGGAAGGTACTGGCGGAATTTAACCCTTCCTTTAAAATGTATAAGGGACTCGTCAATACAAATAAATTTTTCAGGGATGTACATCTCTGCAAATTTGGCACTGAAATGATCAATGACCGGCCTGACTTTGAATAGCCGGTCAAAGGTGGGATCATCTCTGGGAGGGCACTGTGCATTATCGTTGTAATGCAAAAATGTAAGGATCGTCTCAAATCGAGCCCGGGGCATGGCCATACGGTAAAATTGGGTGCTGTACAGAACATCTGTACTCCAATATTGCCTAATTTCTGGCTTTTTTACTATGCCCATATGAAACACCAGACCCCAAAACGTCATCATCTCTACTGCATCTACAGGGGTCCACCTAGCAAATGATGACGTGGGGTTTTGAGCAATAAACTGCTGGGCATATAAATTAGTTTGGTCCACCATTAAATTTATAAAATCATCAGAGAAAAATAATTTGAAAAAGTCAATTTCTCTGAGACCTGTGGAATCAAATTGGATTCCTGGCATGGCCAAAAACTCAGGAACCTGGGGCACAAAATTGTCTGGTGGTGGGGTCCATACGAGATCAATTATTGGGGGGGTCTCAGCTGCTCTACGGGGGCGTCTTTGAGGGGGTCCCTCATCACCAGAGGAGGAAGAGGAGCTTAAGACAAATCCTTCAAATTCCCCGCTTGCATCACTGGCTGTGTCAGAGTCAGAGGCAAGCATGGCATATGCCTCCTCCGCTGAATACATTCTTCTGGATGACTGGGATGACATTTGGGATGACATTTGGGATGCCATTTTTATTTTTGTGTTACTGGTAGTGAAATGTTTCAACACGTGTATAGTGTAGGGGGGGGGGGGGTACAAACTTTATTTCAACCCGGGGGGTATGTAGTGTGTAGTGTGTATGTAGTGCAGAAAAAAAAAATACTTTATACAGGAATTTGATCCCAATAAAAAAAAAAAAATTGAAGGGGTTAAAAAAAAAAAAAAAAGGTCCTGCGCCAAAAATTGAGCACAGATGTTGGTCAGTAACGTCCGTCACTGAACAGCGCTCAAAGGCAACAGGAATTTGATCCAAAAAAAAAAAAAATAGATCAACCCTGTGCCGAAAAAGCTGATCAGTGATGTACGTCACTGATCAGCGCACAGTGGCCACAGGACACCCACAAAATCACAGTGTGTGTAAAAAAAAAAATTAAAAAAGACCCCACAGCACTCTCAAAAAAAAAAAAGGTGATCAGTGATGCGACACTGATTACCAGTGAGGGGCAGCAGGTGCACAACCTTTGGTGCAACTGACAGTGCAACTGGCAGCAACTGACAGGTATATATAAAAAAAAAAAACCCTGCGCCCCCAAAAAGTTGCTGATCAGCACAGATATACTGATCAGCACAAAAGGGGGGGGGTAGCAGACACAAAATATACACTCTCTATCACTCTCTGTCACTATCTCTCTCTATCTCTCACTATCTATCACTATCTATCACTATCTATCACTATCTATCACTATCTATCAATCTAGGACACTGCAGCAGCAGCACTGACAGTTATATGTATAAAAAAAAACCTGCACCCCCAAAAAGGGGGGGTAGCAGACACAAAATATACACTCTCTATCACTCTCTGTCACTATCTCTCTCTATCTCTCTATCTCTCACTATCTATCACTATCTATCACTCTATGACACTGCAGCAGCAGCACTGACAGTTATATATATAAAAAAAAAACCTGCACCCCCAAAAAGGGGGGGTAGCAGACACAAATCTCTCTATCTGTCACTATCTATCACTATCTATCACTATCTATCACTCTATGACACTGCAGCAGCACTGACAGTTATTTATATATAAAAAAAACCTGCACCCCCAAAAAGGGGGGGTAGCAGACACAAAATATAGCTCTCTCTGTCACTATCTCTCTATCTCTCTCTATCTCTCTCTCTATCTCTCTATCTCTCTATCACACTGCAGCAGCAGCAGGAAGTCCCAAGAAGTCAGATCCAGGAAGCGTCCAGCACGCTACAAGCAGTGATCAGGTGATCAGGTAAGGTATTTGCAAGGATCAGGTAAGTATTAGCAAGGATCAGGTCAGTATCACGGCAGATAGGCACGGTGACCGCTCTGCACGCTATTCCAGACCGGAATGGCGTCTGCAGCGCAGTCACCGTTAGTTTAAATGTCGCGCCTTGGCTGTGATTGGCTGTCGGTCCGACGGACCAATCACAGCCTTGGAGGAAGGTGGGGTGAGGGTGGGGTGAGGTGTCATCGTCACCGATGACCCCCTCATGCCCCCTTACGCCCGGCGGTGATTGACACCTGTGTTACCGAGCGTCTGATTCGCTGGTAACACAGGAAACCGCTGTGAATGGCTGTTCACACTGAACAGCCAATCACAGCGATCGCCGACGGGGGGGCGGCATCGCAGCCCCCCCTGGGCATGCAGGGACATGTCTGCTGTCAGGGACAGCAGACATCGTCCCTCTGTCACTGCGTCTCTAGACGCAGTGACAGTTTAAAGTCGTGACGTACATTTATGCCATGTGTCGGGAAGAACATCCCGGCCATGACGTAAATGTACGTCAAATGTCGGGAAGGGGTTAATATTTCGCTGTCCTTAATAAATGAATCAATAAACATCATGTTTTAGCCAATTCTCTGTTTCTTGGGTCACTTTATTAATGTACCTATAACATTAATCAGAACATTAATATATGCTAACCTAGATTGCCCCTTGTAGGAATACTTTATCTTTCTTTGCTTCCAAGTCTAATACATATTCCTGGGTGCGCCTCCCCCATTACCAATTGATACTTAATATAGTAATGCAGGGGTGAGATAGCTATACCAATTACAGGCCGTGCGGATTGATAACCTCTATCTATTAACCGGTATCAGCGGTATCAGATGGTCGAAAGTCATCAGGTCGACATACTGCAAAGTCGACATGGGTCTAGGTCGACAGGTCATTAGGTCAACATGGTCTAGGTCGACTGGGTTTTTCACTGGAATTTTGGTTTTTTTTTTGAGCCGACATGTGCTGACAGGCGGAATTTCATGCCCTACCATCCACTAGGGCAGGTGTTCCCAACCACGGTCCTCAGGACACACCAACAGTGCAGGTTTTAGTGATATCCAGGCTTCAGCACAGATGGATTAATCCAAATCACAGGTACTAATTAAGTCACCTGTGCTCAAGCCTGGATATCATTAAAACCTGTAATGTTGGTGTGCCTTGAGGACCGTGGTTGGGAATGCCTGCACTAGGGTGTGGTAGGAGAATAACATAGAGTGCCAAGCACAGCCAGACATGCGAGGGGATGCGGTGCACTTAATCCTGTGTCCATGTTGACTGTGTCGGCATTCGGGTAAAAAAAAAAAGTACAAAACCCCATGTTGAGCTAGACCATTTCGACCTAATGCTTTTTTGGACCAAATGACCTGTTGACCTGTTAACCTTGCAGTATGTTGACCTAATGACTGTCGACAATCTTTAGGTCGACCATATGATCCTTACCTGTTTCAGCAAGGAGTGTGAGGCCAATTTCTCTCCAGGGAATGGAGAAATATCTGTGTTTAGAGCCAGACTAGAATCACGTCTGTCTGTACGGGTTGCCCGTCAGGCCGCGCCCGCAGACAATAGATCGGGTATCATTTTTTTTTTTTTTTTATGTATGTTTGACAAAGGCCATACACTTCATTGGAGGTGAAGATCCGCAGACGAAGGCCAGAGCATACAGCTAATTGCTGCCGATCCTACTATTAAAAAAGAAAAAGGAATGTATTGTATACACAGAACATCAAACATGCCTTCCAACTTTTACCAATAGATCAGTGGGACCTGCATGCAGCTGGCCCTGGAAAGGGGTGGGGCTATGTGCAACGGGGGCGGGACCGGGCATCGAGGCCCCGGGTTTTCCATCTTCTTTGCCAGCGTACCCAGCCCCGTCTCTCCTTGCTGCACCTATCCAGCAATCACCGGCTGCCCCACAAAGCAGAGCAGCCATGATCACCTCCCCTCAAGGGACATCAGGGCAGGCTCCAAATAGCGGGACCGTACCACTGTAATCAGGACAGTTGGGAGGAATGCTATTCGTTTTCGGGACTTGTCTCCTGTCCTACATAACAGTTTATAGATGCTGTGACCAGGGGTGAGGGTCATTAAGTCAACAGTAATTAGATCTATTGGTCTGCAGTGAAAAGGTCTACATATGAAAAAGATCGACCTGGTTTAAATTGACGCTGAAAATGGTCGACACAATCCAAAAGGCTGCATGAAAAAGGTCAACACAGGAATAGGTCGACATGAGTTATTAAAGAAAATTGTGTATGTGGAAATCTGCTGACACGGGCACTGTATAAGTGTACAGCGACACGGACACACAGCTCCAATTTCTATTCACTTTTTCTTAATGCACTTTTTTAATTTTAACCTATTTTGCTGTTTTGTGCCAATGAATAAACTGTATATTCTACGCAGGGGCAGAGCGTCCATGGCGTCCCAGTCAGTGACTACCTCCATCAGAGCAGCCGTAATGGTAATTGGTCTGTACACAGTCTCCGTCCTGCCCCCACTTAAAGTTATTCCTCCTGGTTATATATGGTGGCTAATTATTAATATTATGTAGTTTGAGCAGAAAATATTGTGGTATCAGTGGATGAGTCAAAAACTCAGGCTGCTCCCGGATCCGAAGGCGCTACACCCCACGCCCCTGAAACAGCAGACACTGGAGGAGGATTCGAACCCGTGGTGGCTCAGCCTGAGTGGCTGTCCCAGACGCTGAACTAACGGTACACGCCACTGTACCAGCCACTCATACACGGACTGTCCGTGTATCTCGTAGCTACAATGCAGTGACGTCATTCACGCTGTGCCGCACCATCGCCACCTATTGGCAGCTGCTGGAACTACACCTGGCACATATTGCATCGTCATCACTGCTGCTCCCCCTACATGAGCACTCTGCCCCGGCTGCTCTGATGGAGGCAGTCACTGACTGGGACGCCATGGACGCTCTGCCCCTGCGTAGAAGAAGCGGCTGGTAAGTGCACATGTGCAGAACACCCCCTGAGCATTGAGCAACCTGTGGGTGAGGACTGGAGCTCAGTCTGTATGTTGGTCATGTATGTGACTCCCACAGGGCTGCTGTATGGTGCTACTGGGGATATCTATGTGTATGGGCATACCAGTGTATCCTCAGCAGCGCTACTCTATGGCTCAGGTTGTAATATCTCAGCCCCAGTGCTGTCTGCATTATTATACACTGTATATTATCTATCTGCTTTCCCAAAGTGTGACACAGGTGTATATAGACCAGATTATAATCTATGGAAAGCCTCTGTGTGTATACCATATGTTCTCTCTCTCTGCTGCAGTAGCTATGCGCGCTTTGCTATGTTCTATGATAATAAACACATGTGAGTGTAATGGTAAATATGTGCCCGGCATGCCAATGTGGTGAGATACAGGTGCGCCAAACCGTACAGGCTAGCAAACTGCACGTAGCCATTAGTGCAGATGTAGGAAAACTGGGCATACTGTATATAGGCTGGGATCACTGCTGCGTTCAGGTGACACCAAGTACATGTACGGGATTGCTTGCTGGATGGTTATACCATACCTCCCAACTGTCACGATTACAGCGGGACAGTCCCGATTTTCGGGTCCTGTCCCGCTGTCCCACCCACGGCAGGCATTGTCCCGCTGCGGGGGGTGGCAGTTGGGAGACCCCCAATCTAGTAGAATAGATGCTGTGCGCATGCGCACAGCGTCTATGGTACTTGTGTAGTTTCACGGCGCCGGAAGTGCAGAGGCTCACGTGCCAAGCTATGAAACTTGGCAGCCTGCCAGAGGCTCTGATTAACCGTGCGCGTGCCGCTCTAGCTCTGTCTGACTGAGCTTGTGCCGCACTAGCTGTATGTAAACAGCGTAGCTGCCGGCCAGCAGCAGCAGCAGCGCTGACAGGTCAATGTCACTGTGGCACTTGTAGTTCCACAGTGAAATAGGCAGCGCCTGGGCACCGCTGACAACGGGGGTATGTTAAAGTGCACACCCCGGCACAGCGATGCCGGTGCTTCTAAACTGTACGCGAGATTCAGACGCAACTGCGTTTGAATCTCGAGTCACATAGATAGCCGCTAAGAAGCCGGAAAGCCTGGATTCAGACGCTAAAGCGTTAGAATACAGGCGCCTTGCAAGCCGCAAAGGTGTTGGGGCTTGTAAACCCAGACGCAAATGCGTCTGGATTTACTTAGGTGAAGGGGTACATTTCAATAGTGTTCCCTAGGGGAACACTATTGAAACCCACCCTCAGTGCCACTAGTGGACGCCACAGCTGTGGACCGTGTAAATCCCACTATCCACGGCCACCCGAAGCGTGGCGGTACGCGTCCTACGACCTTTTCATACCTCCACGTCAGCGTGGAGTTGAGAATAGAATAGTGTGGCGAGCGCAGCGAGCCCGAAGCGTGGCGAGCGCACGCTGATACCTTCACAGCTATCCGCGTCCCCTCGCGGGCTTCACAGGTGTCAGCGTAAGCCCGAAGCGTGGCGAGCGGACGCTGACACCTGTGAAGCCCGCGAGGGGACGCAGATAGCTGTGAAGGTATGCGTGTCCCCTCGCGCGGCTCACTGCGCTCGCCACGCTTCGGGCTCTGTGGCTCGCTGCGCTCGCCACACTATTCTATTCTCAACTCCATGCCGAAGTGGATAGTGGGGGTATGAAAAGGTCGTAGGACGCGTACCGCCGCCCCTCGCGGGGCTCTCCACGCTTCGGGTGAGCGTGGATAGTGAGGCTGATTCAGGAACACATTCACCTCAGTGTCTCATACAGGGCTACTGCTGACTGACTACGCAAACTGCGTAGCTCCCTGACTGACTACGTAACGCTGTCCGCGCACGTCTAAGCCGAAGTGCCGGGAGTGTGAATTGAGACGCTAAATAAGTTAGCGTCTACATTGGGAACACCAGCGGTGTGCCGGGGTTTGCGATGTGCCGGGGTGTGCGATTTATAAGCCCCGTTTGTTTGTTTTTAAGCCCCGTTTGTCTGTTTTTTACACGATACACTTCATTACATTTGGCACGCGCAGCGCTACGCTACCTGGCAGGCTGCCAAGTTTCATAGCTAGAGCGGCATGCGAGCCTCTGCAATTCCGGGGCCGTGAAACTACACAAGTACCGCGTCTATTCTCGTATGAAAATGAGGTCGCGGCTAATTAGCATAAGCTGTGCCCTCATTTGCATACGCCCCACCCCCTATTTCCCCAACACAGAAGTTGGGAGGTATGTTATACAGGGATTATTGTCACATTAGTTATACTGTAGTCTAAAGTGTATACTGTATTATCTACTATCCTAATGGGGCATACACACAGGGGGCGGGATGTACTAAAGGGAAAATGTGGTAAAACGGGGGTTTTACCGCATTTCCCTATGTACCATTACCCGTCCGCCCCGTCTCCGCCTGGCAGGGTATCGCCACCTCTGGGTGGCGATACCCTATAGATGCCTATGGGCTTCTATCGCCGCCCACCGTCCTTGCGACCTCCCCCCCCCTCCCGTCCTCCATCGATCTCCTCCTCCCCCAGCAGGTGTCACAGCCGGGAGGACATCCGGCTGTAGGGAGGAGGAGGAGAGGCAGGGGGACACTGACAGCCGCCAGGATGTGACAGAGACCCCCGCACACCACATTACAGGTATCGCGGGGGTCTCCGTCACCGCAACCCGATGCTAGCCGCATATGTTAGTACATATGCGGTAGCATCGCGGCGGCTGGCAGACGAGGGTCAGTGATGTACATTAATACATCCCGCCCAGGGGGATATGAGGCTTATTTCTAAGTGAGAAAGTAGGGGAGAGGAGGAGAGCACACTGAGTGTCTAGGTCCACTCAGTGTGCTCTCCTCCTCTCCCCTATCCCTATTACATGTATTTTGATCTGTATTAGCTTAAAATCGTTTAGTCGGAGCGGTATGCCAGTTCTCACTGGACCGCTCAGTCAGAGGCGCTACTTGCGTGACGTCCGCAGCGCTCAGATCTGACTCCTAACAGACGGAGATCTCCGGCGCTGACTCTAACACGCCGGAGCTCCTCTGCAGGGTACACGTCCTCATTGACGCGGCTCTCCCTCTCATTTGCGGCGCGCAGTGCTGGTGCAGAGGTGGCAGATCTCACCAGACACGCACCGCTTGAGGGGTGACCCGCGGGGCACCATATTGCCTACCCTATTTGTGATGTGAAGTAATCTGATCAGTAACATCACAGGGGAACATAAACCCAGATAATTTTGTTACCAGCAGATCAGTAATAGGCGACTTAAACGCACAAAATTCCACTGTGGAAAACTGTACAATAAACCATTATTACTAATACATAGAATCTAACCAACATCTAGGAGGATATTGAGTTGGATCACACTGAGTAAGGATTTCTATCCTTTTTTAACCTACACTGTGTGTGTCTTTATGTGTCACTGTCTGTCTATATTTCGCTACATTCTTTTAAACATATCCAAATAAAAGTTAAATTTTACTTTCTTAATAACCTGTGCACCACACAGAGACATACTTTCTCTTCTTTCCAAAAATTGTCAAACCTGTGTCCAGTGGTAGCACACCCTCCCTACTCACGGTTAACCAACCGATGTACAAATACACTGAGGGTAAATGAGAACAATACTGCTTTGATAAAACCTGTGCGACTGATTGCCCCACGTTCCCCTTTCCCCAAAACTCATTTATTTCTAAGTGATCTGACTAGATCGCTTAGAAATGAAAAAAGGATCACTCCACGTGTATACCCTCTGGTGATGACGATTGCGCGGTCCCGCGCGTCGCTGTTGCCTGACTAGATTTACACTGCATCCAGTTATAAATCTAGTCATCGCCAGTGTTCTCACACCAGAGAACACTGGCCGTGACAGATTGTTCAGCACACAATGCTGAGCCATCTGTGCTTAACTGCAAACTTAGCGCAGAGGCTCACTTGCACTGTGTGTGCACAGCTTTAGGGATGGACGTCTTTGCAATTGATGACAATAGTGCAACTGCCCATTGATTGTGGCATACTATGCAATGGATGACCATCAATGTTTTTACCTATTGATGGTGATCCATTTTCTTTGACTGATTGGATTGTGGGCCAATCAAAACATGTAGGCGGTGCTTCATGAGTGTTGGGGCAGAGCTATGCTGGTGGTAAGGGTTGCTGGTCTTACTGTACTGCATATTAAAATAATAATAATAAAAAATATATATATAATTTATGTAAGGTGCTAAACAACATATAATGGTGATTCAATTGTTTTGTGCACCCGTAGCTCTTGCCTAATGTAGTGGGAGCTAATGAATTGTTCGCAGCACTTGCCCTGGTCTTGTCGGCTGCATTTTTGCGCCCTAAATAAACTAGATGCAGCTTATTGCCCTACTGTGCGTGAAGGGTGCGAGGAGAAATCCAGGTGAGGTGCAGCCTGGGAGTCGGGTCACCAAACAATTGACTTTGATTTTAAAGCTTGTTTGTCACTGAGCGTATGTTGCAGGCATGTCCAAAATATGGCCCTTCAGCTGTTTTGAAACTACACATCCCAGCATGCCTTGACATAGTTTTAGTATTCCCTAATAGCAAAACTGTGGCAAGGCATGATGGGACTTGCAGTTTCACAAAAGCTGGCGGGCCATAGTTTGGACATGATTGGTGTATTGGGTTCATTAGCTGTTCACTAGCATTTTGCACAAACCACTTTGGCACATATGGAGATGTAATCTCTTTATTAGTGTTTTTATTAGTCTTGCACTCTACTATTACATATAATGCATGCCTTGACACCGTTTCACCGTTCGTGACACCCAAAATGTCGTTAAAATATTTGTTCCAACCAGATTGTTGCTCGGAAAATGTCCAAACTTTTTTTATTTCTTTACATTTTTGAAATACACAAAATGTTAAAATTGGATGTGAATTTCTACTTCATTTCCTTACATACAGGGAGCAACTTCTATCAGTCACCCCACCTTGACAAAGTGCCCAGCGAGGCATGAAACAGGTTGGAGACTTTGCTGCTGCCCGAAGTACCGACACGCCAGTCGCTGACGTCAGCAAGCCGCGCCCCGGGACCAAAGCCGCAACAGAAGATTCCACCCAGAAGCGGACAGCAACTGAGCTGAGGAATACCGCTGCCTCTGTAAGGTTAGGGTTAGTAGGGACAGCACGACAATCTCCCTCTCTCACCTCACATCCTCCAAAAGGAGTGTAAACATTATTTTACTAATACATTTTTACTTTACAGGTGTCACTCGTATAAACTTATCCCATCGCTCTTTTTTACCCCTCAGAACCTTTGCATTTATGAGAGCTGCTATACCATCAGTGCAGTTGATTTAACATTTTTCTCCTCACTTAGGATTATGTGCCACCGAAGAAGGACGGTGAATGTGAGACACCCAGCAGCAGCCGTCCCTATGTGTTCAGAAGAGGGATCAAGACCCAGGATTCCAAGACTGTGCCTTAACCTCACTCATTGATAAATGAGAGAAACAATGACCATAAGATCCTGAAACTCACCAACAAAATCATCCAGCTGCTGACCGGAGAGGTGACTGCTGGGAATAGGTCATTATACAGTAACACCGGGGGAGGTGACTGCTGGGAATGGGACATTATACAGTAACATCGGGGGTTGTGACCAGAGAGATGACTGCTGGGAATGGAACATTATACAGTAACACCGGGGGATGTGACCGGAGAGGTGACTGCTGGGAATGGGGCATTATACAGTAACAATAGGGGATGTGACCGGAGAGGTGACTGCTGGGAATGGGTCATTATACAGTAACACCAGAGGATGAGACCGGAGAGGTGACTGCTGGGAATGGGGCATTATACAGTAACAATGGGGGGGGGGTGTGACCAGAGAGGTGACTGCTGGGAATGGGACATTATACATTAGCACCGAGGGATGTGACCAGAGAGGTGACTGCTGGAATGGGGAATTATACAGTAACACCGGAGAGGTGCCCGCTGGGAATGAGGCATTATACAGTAACATCGGGGGATGTGACCAGAGATGTGACTGCTGGGAATGTGGAATTATACAGTAACACCGGGGGAGGTGACTGCTGTAAATGGGACATGATACAGTAACATCGGGGGATGTGATCTGAGAGGATACAGCTGGGAATGGGACATTATACAGTAACACCTGGGGATGTGACCGGAGAGAAGACTGCTGGGATTGGGACATTATACAGTAACACAGGGGGATGGAAATGGGACATTATACAGTAACACCGGGGGATGTGACCGGAGAGGTGACTGCTGGGTATGGGACAGTATACAGTAACATCAGAAGAATGTAACCAGAGAGGTGTCTGCTGGGAATGAGACATTATACAGTATCACCAGAGGATGAGACCGGAGAGGTGACTGCTGGGATTGGGGCATTATACAGCAACACAGGGGGATGTGACCAGAGAGGTGACTGCTGGGAATGGGAGAGAGAGGGTGGAGAGAGAGAGGGTAGAGAGAGAGAGAGGGTGAGGCGAGAGAAAGAGGGTGGAAAGAGGGTGAGGCGAGAGAGAGAGAGAGAGTGAGGGTGAGAGAGAGTGAGGGTGAGGCGAGAGAGAGGGTGAGGCGAGAGAGAGGGTGAGGCGAGAGAGAGAGGGTGAGGAGAGAGAGAGGGTGAGGAGAGAGAGAGGGTGAGGCGAGAGATAGGGTGAGGCGAGAGAGAGAGAGGGTGAGGCGAGAGAGAGAGAGGGTGAGGCGAGAGAGAGGGTGAGGCGAGAGAGAGGGTGAGGCGAGAGAAAGAGGGTGGAAAGAGGGTGAGGCGAGAGAGAGAGAGAGGGTGAGAGAGAGTGAGGGTGAGGCGAGAGAGAGGGTGAGGCGAGAGAGGGGGTGAGGCGAGAGAGAGAGGGTGAGGAGAGAGAGAGGGTGAGGCGAGAGATAGGGTGGAAAGAGGGTGAGGCGAGAGAGAGAGTGAGGGTGAGAGAGAGTGAGGGTGAGGCGAGAGAGAGGGTGAGGCGAGAGAGAGGGTGAGGCGAGAGAGAGAGGGTGAGGAGAGAGAGAGGGTGAGGAGAGAGAGAGGGTGAGGCGAGAGATAGGGTGAGGCGAGAGAGAGAGAGGGTGAGGCGAGAGAGAGGGTGAGGCGAGAGAGAGGGTGAGGCGAGAGAGAGAGAGGGAGAGAGGCGAGAGAGAGAGGGTGAGGCGAGAGAGAGAGAGGGTGAGGTGAGAGAGAGGGTGAGGTGAGATAGGGTGGAGAGAGAGAGAGGGTGGAGAGAGAGAGAGAGGGTGGAGAGAGAGATGGTGGAGAGAGAGAGAGAGGGTGGAGAGGGAGAGAGAGAGGGTGGAGAGAGAGAGAGAGAGGGTGAGGCGAGAGAGAGAGAGAGAGGGTGGAGAGAGAGAGAGGGTGGAGAGAAAGAGGGTAGAGAGAGAGAGAGAGTGGGTGGAGAGAGGGTGAGGCGAGAGAGAGAGGGTGAGGCGAGAGAGAGAGAGAGGGTGAGGCGAGAGAGAGAGAGAGGGTGAGGCGAGAGAGAGAGAGAGTGAGGCGAGAGAGAGAGGGTGAGGCGAGAGAGAGAGAGGGTGAGGCGAGAGAGAGAGAGAGGGTGAGGCGAGAGAGAGAGGGTGAGGCGAGAGAGAGAGAGAGGGGGGGTGAGGCGAGAGAGAGAGGGTGAGGCGAGAGAGAGAGAGGGTGAGGCGAGAGAGAGAGTGGAGAGAGAGAGAGAGGGTGGAAAGAGAGAGAGAGGGTGGAGAGAGAGAGGGCGAGAGAGAGAGGGTGGAGGGTGGAGAGAGAGAGAGGGTGGAGAGAGAGAGAGAGAGAGGGTGGAGAGAGAGAGGGTGGAGAGAGAGAGAGAGGGTGGAGAGAGAGAGAGAGGGTGGAGAGAGAGAGAGAAAAGGAGAGGTGGTGTGGAGGAGGGGAAGTGAAGGAGAGGAGGGGGGAGTGGAGGAGCAGAGAAGGGGAGGGGGTGCGGAGTATAGGAGGTGAGCAGGAGGGAAGCGAGAGGAGGAGGGGAAGCAGAAGAGGAAGGGGAGCTGAGGAGTGAGAGGAAAGAAGAAAGGAAAGTAGGGGAGGGGGTGAGGAGTATTGGAAGCAAAAGAAAGGAGGGGGAAACAGGAAAGGAGGAGGGGGAGCGGAGGAGGTGGTTGGGGAGCTGAGGAGGAGGGGAGAACAGAGAGCAGGAGCAGATAAGAAGAGGGGGAGAGGAGGAGGAGAGGAGGCATGGAGGAGGTGCAGAGAAGGGAGCGCAGTGCAAGCTGGTGCTGGGTACTTCCTGTGACAATCAGCAGCGATGGTAGCGATGATTTTGCTGCCCCTGCTCCTGGGCAGACTGGGTCTGCTGCACTTTCTCTTCTTCTGTGCTAGTCATCTCTTCCTGCTCCATCTCCCCGGCGCTGGGTCTTCTCTTCCTGTACCCCAGCACAGGTTCACTGGCAGTCAGAGAGAGAAAAGTGTGGGGAAATTGGTGAGGAGAGCAAAAGAGGGGAAAGGGAGAGCTGGGGAGAGGAGGAGGGGAAGGAGGAGAGGGATCAGAGAAGAAGGAGCAAAGGAGTGGAGGAGGGGGATCAGAGAAGGAGCAAAGGAGTGGAGGAGGAGAGAAGCGGACATGTAGAGAAGTAGCACAGAAGGCACTGTGTACCTCTTGTCATTGGTGCTGCATGGTACATGATCAGCAGCGATTGAAATGCTCCTCCTCCTCCGACGAAAAGTGGTGGGGAGGAGAGAGAGAAGGGGAGCAGAGAAGAGGAGGAGTAAGAGGAGGGAGAGTAGAGGAGGAGAGGAGAAGGGAGAGCAGGAGAAGAGGAGAGGGGTGAGGAGGAGGGGAAGTGCAGGAGAAGAGGGGAGGGGGAGAGGAAGAGAGGGGAAGCGGAGAAGTGAGAGAAGGGGAGGGGGTGCGGAGGAGATGAGGTGAGCAGGAGGGAAGCAAAGGAGAGGAGGAGGAGGGGTAGTGGAGGAGGGAAAGAGATGTGGTAGCTGAGGAGAAGAGGAGCGGAGACAAGGAGAAGGGAAAGCAGGGGAGGGGTGAAGAGGATTGGAAGCAGAAGAAAGGAGGGGAAGCAGAGGAAAGAAGGAGCAGAGGAGAGGAGGAGCGGAGGAAGGGAAGCTGAAGAGAGGTTGTGGGGGAGGAGAGGGGGGGAGGAGAGGAGAGTAGGAGGGAGCGGAGGATGGAGAATAGATGAGGAGGAGGTGGGGGAGCTAAGGGAAGGAGTAGGAGGAGTTATGAGGCTGCTGATCCCTGTGTGTGGTTATATATCTCTTATATATTTGGCTACATCTGTCACTCAAAGTGTGTCTGGAGCTATAACGCTGGGTGGAGCCTCTGACTCACATGATTGACTCACATGACAGAGAACCAGCCCAGTGAGCCCACAGACAGTGCCAGACACCCTCTGCCTCTCCATGTTACACAGCAAAGACACAACTACTCACCAGACACACCAGGTGAGCGCCCCACACCTCTATACCTCCCAACATGACCCTCTCCAGGAGGGACAGAATG
Source organism: Crinia signifera (assembly GCF_055691185.1). Lineage (NCBI taxonomy): Eukaryota > Metazoa > Chordata > Amphibia > Anura > Myobatrachidae > Crinia > Crinia signifera. Next base: position 248,096 of record NW_028142055.1, on the reverse strand, counting down.
CTCTGTTTGTGGACTTCCATCTTAATTTATGATTGTCATCACCTGTCATTTTAAACAGGGTACTTGACAAGAAAGGTGTTTAAGCACAGGTGATGGTAATCCATAAATTAAGAAGAAAGTCCAGAAACAGAGCAATGTGTCCCTCCTGGAGAGAGTCATGTTGGGTATGCACCTCCCCCCCCCCCCATTCACGGCATCCCCATGATTAAATGGCACATGCAAAACACTGACATGGCTATGGTCGACAATGAAAAAGGTTGACAAGATTTATTTTTCACTTTTTCAATGTTTTCATATTCATTCTCATGTGTCGACATGGACACCAATGAAGTGCCACACTTATGTCAACATTTACATGTGTTGACCTTTCTGTGCTGATTTTTTCTAGTGGCGATTCGCAGCACACCCGGTGACTCCCACGATCCCCCCTCCCACGATTCGCGACAACCCCCCGGGCCCCCCCTCCCACGGTTCATGGTGCCACGATTCGCGGCACCCACACCCCCCCCCCCGCATCCCCCCCTCCCGCAATTCTCGGCATCCACCCACGACCCCTCCTCCCGTGATTCGCGGACACCCCTCACCTCCTCCCTCCCCCCCCACCCCCGCGCGCGATTCACGGCAACCCCAGGATTAAATGGCACATGCAAAACACTGGCACGGCTATGGTCGACAATGAAAAAGGTTGACATGAGTTTTTGAAGATTTATTTTTCTTTTTTTTGAATGTTTTCATATTCATTCTCATGTGTCGACATGGACACCGATGAAGTGCCACATGTGTTGAACTTTCTGTGTTGATTTTTTCTTGTAGCAATTTTTTTCCAGTGACAACTATGAACTATGTGCACGTCCACCTACACATCATCAACCAATTCTTTGTATAATATATAACACCTGTTCTGTTTCACTGTAGGTGTTTTAAGTCAGACCTTTACCTGCTACTATTACTGTTTATGTAAATGCATTCTGAATGACAGCAACATCCTACCATCCTTCTACACGAATATATAACCAACTAGGTGAATTATCGCGCCCCGTGCCCCCCCCCCCCCCCCTCCCGCAATTCACGGACCCCCCGATCACTACCCAGCCTCCTTTTTTCCTGTGTCGTGACCTCGTGCCAGTGGGAGCCGCTGACTCAGAAACACCCTACTATACTATTGAACACACACACCTAAACAACATGCACACACAGCCCCCCCCCCCCCACACACACACCCACAAATGTCACTGTACCATCCACACTATCAATGTACATCTTACTCTGTAACCGCTTTTTAATTAAACAAAACAAGACACACCCCCTTCCACATCATATGCTCTCTATTTAACACATTTCACCTATAACTCAAGTTGCAATGCAGGCCATCTTTCATACAATTCTAACCATCTTTCTCATATACAAATGTTCACAAATTAAGGGGGCGCAGCCCCTTACGACGGTGTGATGAGCGCCCGTAGGGCGCGTTGAATCACCTAGTGTATATATATAATCCTTGTCTATATGACAAATGGATGGCCACCCACGGGGGTAATTATCAATGGTGTGATCAGTGAAAAACCTTGATGGTATGGAATTATAAACAGTGAGCCATCGATGGTTTGCACCCATTGATGGTTGTCCCTTCTGTAGGGAAGAACACCTACTTCCCCCACCATTTTTGACTAACTAGTGTCTTCCCCTTGTTTCTCCTTCCATTCCTCTAATCGTAAAAAGTAATATGTATTTGGTTGTTAACCATCGATGGCTGATGGTTCTCTGCCATCTTTTGCAGAGTCCTTAGCTTAGCACTGCCCCCAATGGGCCGCATCTACCAACAGCAGCTCTCTAGCATCACAAACCATCGATGTTTTGCCTATTTGTAATGTACTTTGTATTGGTAGCTTTGGATCCCTTGGTGCAGCATATAAATAAAGGATGATAATAATAATGCAGCCCATCGATCGCCAACCTTAGCAACGTATGTTTGCGCACGTGTGTGTGGGAATACATACTACAATCTCTACCCCAACTACACGATTAGAATCAGCCTCCTGACATCGCTTACCTGCCCGATGCATCTGGAAGCTTAGTGGATTAACTAGCGCACCTTACTAAGCGCACACAGGTATAGTTCATTACCTGCGTTACAATTGCTGGGGTCTTTATATTATTTATTGACTACTAATTATCTAGCACAATTCTATAGTTATTCTCTAAAGCTGGGTACACAACGCAACAATCCTTATAAAGCGATGGGCCGCTCCGATGTATCACACCTGTGTGCACACTGAACGTCACGGTGTTGTGCCATATAATGTAACATATGTATAATTCAGCTGCACAGTATGAATAAGGGTCCCTAGAGGATGAGGTGGGTCCACTGCGGGGTTCCCTCTGTACCCCTAGAGGCCAGTGCAACCCTAGTCCCTTCTAAGGTGCAGCATCCCAAATGGGACAATGCGACCACGCGGCTTATCAAACTATGATTTGGGAACAGTGTATGACAAATCGAGTAGTGCGTGCACTAGGTTAGTACAATGGGTTACCTTGGTGAGTGATTTAGGAATACATTCTGTTTCTAGGGCTGGGCTGCCTGCTAGATAGGCTGTATGCCCGCCCTTGTCTGTGAGTATTGGACACATGTACACATGACCTGTGATTGACAGAGGAGCCAATCCGCGTGTGCCGCCTCCCAGCTGCCCCGTCTTCCAGATCACAGGACAGTGGACGCGTACTTCCGGGAGCTGCGCCGCCTGGACCACAGGAGGAGACTGGTCAGCCCTGCAGCGCTGCCCTGGTGTGGACCGTCTGGTGGTGAGTACAGTCAGACTGCTGCATGATGTCGCCGGCTACCCCCGCTGCCACCATGTCCTGACTGCCTCTCCTTCCTCCACCCTCCCACGCTGCTGCCTCGGCCTCCCGTTTACTGCTGCACCAGCCGCCCTCCTCCATTTCTACATACAGTATAAGGGTGACATTTTGATGGCTTACAATTTAAGGGGCTGTTGTGATGAAAGACAGTGTGGGGCTGGTGCGATGGTGACAGTGTGGGGCTGTTGCAATGGGGAGACTACAGTGCGGGCTGGAGCAATGGGGAGACTACAGTGTGGAGCAGGTGCAATGGGGAGACTACAGTGTGGGGCTGGTGTGATGGGGACAGTGTGGGGCTGGTGTGATGGGAGACTACAGTGTGGGGCTGGTGCGATGGGGACAGTGTGGGGCTGCTGCGATGGGGGACAGTGTGGGGTAGGTGCAATGGGGTTAGGTTTTTTTTCCTTGAAATGCCGCCTGCCACCGCTGGGAATAAAGAATAATCCGCGTGGCATTATGTGAATTTTGGCTCAATCCGCGTGGCATTATGTGAATTTTGGCTCAATACGTTTGGCATAATGTGTAAGGGGCAAGTATAATGGGGTCTATTATTTTGTTGCAGAATGTGTAGAAGTGGTATATGGTGTGGAACACTACACAAGGCCAATTTTGAGTGTCCACACCCTCTTTTCCTGAGCGCTCGCGCACAAATGTGTTGACACTATTGACACCAAGGTGGGCCTGTGTACTTTAAATGCCAGGACCTATTTTTAATCCCCTTCCCGCCCTTTATCTGCTCTCTGAGCGTGCACACTGGCACCATCTCTTTGCAAGTTTTTGAACAGGATTCTCCTAAACTCACTATGCCGCTATTTTTACATACTGTTGTAGACCAGCATTTTTTTTTTTTAAATATGGATGTTTTCCTCCTCTTCCCTCCCCTTCAGGATGCTACTAAAACCTTGCTGCCACTGAGGACCCCCAGGACGTTGCTCAGGACACCGCCCAACATAGACGGGAAGGATACAGGCGGGGAGACAGCTGCCCCAACTCCGCCCCCAGGGCGCTGCGGCAGAGAACACAGCCCAACGCTGCTAGGAACGACGCTGAGGAGGAGAGAGGTGCCCTATCCGACAGATGCTGCAGTACCCCCACCTGCGACCGATTCTATGTGAGTGCACTCTTCGGTCACGACTGGCGAAGAGTATGTCTTGAGGGGGGGAGCGAGGGAGGGGAGAGGAGGTGCAAGATTAATCTGCTTTGGGCTAAGGGAAGAGGTGTGGCATGATGCTAGGTGGTGGGTTGTGATTACATGTAATGGGCATTAAGGGGTTTAGCAGTGGTGTCAAACTCATGGCCCTCCAGCTGTTGTGGAACTACACTTCCCAGCAAGCCCTACCACAGATTTTAGCGATCCATTATATAAAATCTGTGGCAGGGCATGTAGGGATGTGTACTTCCACAACAGCTGTAGGGCCGTGACTTTGACACCACTGGGTTAAGGGGTACTTTTTAAATATGTTATAGGTACACGGTAACATCATAATGTCCCCCCTTCTGTTATTTTGTTTGTTTAAAATAAAATTGATGGCGCCATCTGTGTGTGTGTATACGTATATGTGTGTATATATTCGATCCCTTACCACCGTGGCAAGCGCAGCGAGCCCGCAAGGGGGACGATCCACGTCCCCCCCCTTGTCGGGATTTTGAACGCCGGGATTCCGGCGTCGGGATTTCATACTGAATCCTCGCTCCCTTACCACCTCCTTCTCTTCCGATTCCCCTCCTCTGCTTCCCTCCTCCTTTCCTATGCTTCCCTCCTCCGCACCCTCTCTCCCCCTCCACTGCTCTTCTGCTCTCCCTTCTAACTCTTCCTCTACTCTGCTCCCCATCCTCCTCTGCCCCCCCTCCTCCTCACCTCCACTCCTCCTCAGCTCCTTCTTCTCTGATCCCCCTCCTCTCCTCCACTTCCCCCTCCTCCACAACCCCTATCTTCCTCTCCCCTGCTCTCTCTTTCCCCTCTATCTCTCTCCTGCTCACCAATTTCCCCACACTTCTCTATCTCTCTTTCAGACTGCCGGTGACCTCGTGCTGGGGTGCAGGAAGAGAAGAGAGGGGGGAGAGAGAGAGAGAGAGAGAGAGAGAGAGGGGGGGAGAGAGGGGAAGAGGGAGGGAGAGAGAGGGGGTGAGAGTGGGGAAATTGGTGAGGAGGAGAGAGATAGAGGGGAAAGAGAGAACAGGGGAGAGGAGGGGGATAAGGGAATAAGGAGCAGAGGAGTGAAGAGGAGAGGGGGCAAAGGAGCGGAAGAGGAGAGGGAGCAGAATAGAGGAAGCGGAGGAGGAGGGGAAGCAGAGGAGAGGAGGGGGATCGGAGGATGGAGAGTAGATGAGAAGGTGGTGGGGGAGCTGAGGAAAGGAGGAGGAGGAGAGAAGAAGGAAGAGCAGGAGCAGAGGAGGGAAAGTGAAGGAGAGGAGAAGGGGGAGCAGAGGAGAGGGGGTGAGGAGGCAATGGGGAGACTACAGTGTGGGGCTGGTGTGATGGGAGACTACAGTGTGGGGCTGGTGTGATGGGAGACTACAGTGTGGGGCTGGTGTGATGGGAGACTACAGTGTGGGGCTGGTGCGATGGGGGACAGTGTGGGGTAGGTGCAATGGGGTTAGGTTTTTTTTCCTTGAAATGCCACCTGCCACCGCTGGGAATAAAGAATAATCCGCGTGGCATTATGTGAATTTTGGCTCAATCCGCGTGGCATTATGTGAATTTTGGCTCAATACGTTTGGCATAATGTGTAAGGGGGAAGTATAATGGGGTCTATTATTTTGTTGCAGAATGTGTAGAAGTGGTATATGGTGTGGAACACTACACAAGGCCAATTTTGAGTGTCCACACCCTCTTTTCCTGAGCGCTCGCGCACAAATGTGTTGACACTATTGACACCAAGGTGGGCCTGTGTACTTTAAATGCCAGGACCTATTTTTAATCCCCTTCCCGCCCTTTATCTGCTCTCTGAGCGTGCACACTGGCACCATCTCTTTGCAAGTTTTTGAACAGGATTCTCCTAAACTCACTATGCCGCTATTTTTACATACTGTTGTAGACCAGCATTTTTTTTTTTTAAATATGGATGTTTTCCTCCTCTTCCCTCCCCTTCAGGATGCTACTAAAACCTTGCTGCCACTGAGGACCCCCAGGACGTTGCTCAGGACACCGCCCAACATAGACGGGAAGGATACAGGCGGGGAGACAGCTGCCCCAACTCCGCCCCCAGGGCGCTGCGGCAGAGAACACAGCCCAACGCTGCTGGGAACGACGCTGAGGAGGAGAGAGGTGCCCTATCCGACAGATGCTGCAGTACCCCCACCTGCGACCGATTCTATGTGAGTGCACTCTTCGGTCACGACTGGCGAAGAGTATGTCTTGGGGATGGGGGGGGAGTGAGGGAGGGGAGAGGAGGTGCAAGATTAATCTGCTTTGGGCTAAGGGAAGAGGTGTGGCATGATGCTAGGTGGTGGGTTGTGATTACATGTAATGGGCATTAAGGGGTTTAGCAGTGGTGTCAAACTCATGGCCCTCCAGCTGTTGTGGAACTACACTTCCCAGCATGCCCTACCACAGATTTTAGCGATCCATTATATAAAATCTGTGGCAGGGCATGTAGGGATGTGTACTTCCACAACAGCTGTAGGGCCGTGACTTTGACACCACTGGGTTAAGGCATACTTTTTAAATATGTTATAGGTACACGGTAACACCATAATGTCCCCCCTTCTGTTATTTTGTTTGTTTAAAATAAAATTGATGGCGCCATCTGTGTGTGTGTATACGTATATGTGTGTATATATTCGCTCCCTTACCACCGTGGCAAGCGCAGCGAGCCCGCAACGATCCACGTCCCCCCCCTTGTCGGGATTTTGAACGCCGGGATTCCAGGCGTCGGGATTTCATACTAAATCCTCGCTCCCTTACCACCTCCTTCTCTTCCGATTCCCCTCCTCTGCTTCCCTCCTCCTTTCCTATGCTTCCCTCCTCCGCACCCCCTCTCCCCCTCTCCCCCTCCACTGCTCTTCTGCTCTCCCTTCTAACTCTTCCTAGCCCACCCCCACACCACCTGACGAATAGACCTATATACAATGATAGGCATTGCACCTCCTGCTGCGTTACTGATCGGAACGGCATCCTGGGCTGCAGTATCCGATCTCCTGTGACAACTTTGTCCAGCTCCGACCCAGTTGGGTCATGCAAGCCGACCATGGAATCTGCTCCGATCAGGTCTGAAAATCTCAGTCCTCCGAAGTAGATCCTGGCCCCATCTTTCACAAACAACCTCCATCCCCATGCCATCCCCAAGCAGCATCAGACTATCAATCACTGACTGTCTGATGCCATAGTTCAACCAATGTTGTGGACACATACTGTACATGGGCAGTATGGGTCCAACACATGCGCAGGGTACCAAATATCAGTACTTTACTGAATGTGCCACTACAGCTTTGGATTATGATTCGGGCCCAATATGCTAATTTAGTATTTAAGTTTCTGTGCCATCGGCCGCAGGAGTGTTGGAGAAGTGTAAAAGAGACAAATACCAACATGACTAATACCAAGTGAGGGGGGGGGGAAGGGGTGAGATGACTTGGCCCGAGGTAAAAACCTGATAAACCTGCACGGAGAACACGAGCCAATAGTGTCACCGTGTATTCAGGCAAAAACAGGACAAAATCCCTCGGGACCCTCACCGCTAACAGTGACGAGTGGCAAAATGCTCTCAAGTCGTGTCAGCCCTAGGCCGCATGAGTGTGGGTGGGGTGTAGTAAAAATAATTACCAACCTGACTAATACCAAGTGAGGGGGGAGGAGGGGGTGAGACGACTTGGCCCGAGGTAAAAACCTGAAATTCCTGATAAACCTGCACGGAGAACACAAGCCAATATTGTCACCGTGTATTCAGGAGATAACAGGGAAAATCTCTCGGGACCCTCACCGCTAACGGTGACGAGTGGCAAAATGCTCCCAAGTTGTGTCAGCCCTCGCCCGCAGGAGTGTGGGTGGTGTGTAATAGAGGCAGCTGAAAGCTGATGGGATGGGATAGAGCGGTTGTGATGGTGCGGAAAGCAGAAAAGAGTGTAAAGAAAAGAGGAGCGAGAAGCAAACCCAAAATGGCCACAGGAGTGTGTGTGGAGTGTAGTAAAACCAAATACTAACATGACTAATGCTAAGTGAGGGGTAGGAGGGGGTGAGACGACTTGGCCCGAGGTAAAAACCTGAAATTCCTGATAAACCTGCACGGAGAACACGAGCCAATAGTGTCACCGTGTATTCAGGAGATAACAGGGAAAATCCCTCGGGACCCTCACCGCTAACGGTGACGAGTGGCAAAATGCTCCCAAGTCGTGTCAGCCCTAGGCTGCAGGAGTGTGGGTGGAGTGTAATAGAGGCAGCTGAAAGCTGATGGGATGGGATAGAGCGGTTGTGATGGTGCGATAGACAGAAAAGAGTGTAAAGAAAAGAGAGAGAAGAAAACCCAAAATGGGATAACACCTGTGAGGAGAGAGATAGAAGGAATTACCACGATGTACGGTGGAGAAGATCTTCATGTTCTCGGTGTATTCAGGAGATACGACACAGGACCGGCCACCGAGTGGACTGTCTGCGGCACACAGGACAGCTGGGATTTGAGTCCGTCCACACGTAGATGCAGCTCGGATGAAATCTGTGGCCACAGGGCAGAACTGACACCCGCTCTCCATTTTGGAACTCCATAATACAGATCACGCAGAATTGCGGCTCTTCATCCTCAGCAATAGTGCACGATGGAAATGCGCTGATCTCCAAATCCCAGGGTGCGACATTCTCCCTGGTGAGACGTATCTGCAGGTATTCGGGGTTACGACTGTCGCTGTCTACCTCCATGGCCAGGATATGCTGTCCGTTGACCTCTACAATCATGGCTGGTTGGTTAAGCTCACCGATGAACACCATTTCAGACGACAGGAAGTCTTGCGCGTTGATCTCAACAAAGATGGTCGACTCTGGAATCTGCTCGTGCATCTCCAACATCCTGTCATTGAAATACTCCCTCTCGAGCTCGTCTACGAGGTCTGCGTAATTCTGATGATGTTCAGCTGGAGGATCAGAGGCTCGATGAAGTTCCCTGGGACCAGGGATAAAAATGGGTGAACGGCTTCGGGCTCTGTTCTCCCTTTGAGATGTTTCGTCACTGGTTTCCTGACGAGATCTTCTTTGGCGCTCGGAGCGCAGCCTCTCCACAAAAACGGTCTGCGTAGAATCGTCTGAAAAGATATACCTTTATATTGTAGCTATAATTACTAGATAATTATTAAATAACTATTATTAATAAATAACATGTTCAAAGCAATTGCTGATCAGCAAATTGAGTTACAGCAATCACATTCTGAATATAATACTTTATTGTGTCAACAATACACTACAACAATGCACTGTCAACAAAAAATGACACACAAGTACCTGCACAAACATATCCCATTTCATTGTTTATCATTCAGCATATTAACAGCAGTTGGAAAAAAAACTGTTTAGCATGCGCTTTGTACGTACCGGGATACTGCGGAACCGTTTTTTCGATGGCAGAATATCAACAACCTCATAATTATGATTTGTCAGTGATGAGAGGCAGAATATCAGGGTTATATTTCAAGTGAGTTTTTGTAATACCCCTTTCACACCAGCCTAATTTCCCGGGTAGCGCTGGTTTGTTAGGTTCCCGGGCCAAACTCCTGGGAAAATTTGCCAGGATTTCAACCAAGCAGGGTTGTTCACGGGTTCAACCCAAGGTCCTGGCCGTTTTGAATGGGGTAGGGATTACTAACCCTGGTTACTGGTCCATGGTGCAGATGGTCAGGCTGGGGATCCACACAGGCGGCGGGCGCAGATGACAGGACAGGAGGTGGATGAAGATGATGCAGCTCTCCGGTGCCCTTACTCCCGCCGGAGAGCTGCGTCATCTGCACCTGCTGTCTGACCTGTGTGGATCACCGGCCTGCACCGAGGACCAGCAACCCAGGGTGAGTACTATTCACCGGCCTCCGCCACCATCCCAGCTACCCCTGCCTTCTGACGGCCTCCTCTCTGCCTCCTTCCCACACCAGAAAACGCAGAGACTTTTCTGGTGTGAAAGGGGCCAACTGGGGCATGATCCCTGGGCCGAATTCCTGGGTGGTTCCCTGCATTTTCTGGTGTGAAAGGGGTATTATCGTTTGTTAGAAAGATAACATTACAGAGCAATAATAGCCAGTGCCTACCAGATATAGTATGTGTGGATGGGGTGGCATGGGTATTATTCGTGCCTCTAACTGGAAATCCTTATTTCTAGAGTTATTTTTGTGAGGTTTTTTTTTTTTTTATATTTGTCTATTTGCTATTTTGGCAACTAGATGAATACCTAGTGTCTAAACTAGAACTTGAAATCGCCAATAATCCACTACATCAGTATATGTATACAGAATTTATATGTACATTTTATTAAAGGTAAGCATTCAAATCAATTTAACATGACAAATGTTATTATTATTTTTGTTTAAGAATAAGATGGTGGGGACCTCAAAAATGTGTGTTTCTTTGGGCCTCTAAGAACCTCTGAAAGAGCCTGATAGTACCAGACCAGAACCCAGTGATTACCCTACAGAACCACCATAAGTGTACCATGGAGTCGGCCTGTGTCACATGGGTCAGTGATTAATAATGCACCATGTCCACTTGAACCTGATTTACCAATCCCAACCACTTTGTGGTCAGGATCTGCGATCTGTGATCCCTAAACCCTTATAAGAGGGCTACCCTGACAGTCTATACCAGTGACGGCTAACCTTGACATTCCAGCTGTTGTTGAACTACACATCCCAGCATGCCCTGCATCAGTTTTAGCATAGCCAATTGGTAAAACTAGCAGGGCATGCTGGGATGTGTAGTCCAACAAAGCTGGAGTGTCAAAGTCAGCCCTCACTGGGCTATACCGCTCTAGCAAGAGCCGCAGCCTGACTGTTACCTGGAGCGTGCTGCCTTAACGGATTGTAGTGTTTGTGCTCTATTGTGCGATCTGACCACTATATGAATAATATGTGTAACTAGGTAGCAGAGTATTGCCGGTTATATCTTGCTGAAACGTCTGGCAATGATTACTGATACACAGATTACTTAAACCAGGGGCGCTGGAACGTTTTTAGGTTGGGGGGGGCAAGATATAATCTCATTTTGGCGCCCCCTAAATTGCTATATGTTACCCCCGGGCACTATACACACTGGCAGCGGCATATACACGTGGGCATTATACACAGGGCAGCGGCATATATGCATGGGCATTATACACAGGGCAATACGGGCACAATGCTGGCAATACGGGGACACTGCTGATAATACGGGGACACTGCTGGCAATACAGGCACAATGCTGGCAATAAGGGCACACTGCTGGCAATACGGGGACACTGCTGGCAATACGGGGACACTGCTGGCAATACGGGGACACTGCTGGCAATACGGGGACACTGCTGGCAATAAGAGCACAATGCTGGCAATACGGGCACAATGCTGGCAATACGGGCACAATACAGGCACTATGCTGGCAATACGGGGACACTGCTGGCAATACAGGCACAATGCTGGCAATACGGGCACAATACTGGCAATACGGGCACAATGCTGGCAATACGGGGACACTGCTGGCAATACGGGGACACTGCTGGCAATACAGGGACAATGCTGACAATACGGGGACAATGCTGCCAATACAGGGACAATGCTGGCAATACAGGGTCAATGCTGACAATACAGGGTCAATGCTGGCAATACAGGGACAATGCTGGCAATACAGGCCAGCATTGTCCCTGAATTGGCAGCATTGTCCCTGTAATGAATACAGGGACAATGCTGATAATACAGGGCCAATGAAGGCTGGGCAGCTCCTTAATTTTGCTCACCTCTTTGGTGGGTGGTCGGGCGGCTCCTTGATTCTGCGGGCGGGAGGGCGGCTGGGCAGCGCCGGGCGGGAGGGAGGGCAGCCGGGCAGCGCCGGGCGGGAGGGAGGGCGGCCGGGCAGCAGAGAGGACGGCCGGGCAGCGCCGGGCGGGACGGAGGGCGGACGGGCTTGGCGCGCGCTGGCCGCATCGTCAGCCCCCGCCCACGTGAGCCGCGATGGGACGGTCACTAGTCAGGGGAAGGAGACGTCACGTCTCCTTCCCCTGGCTTCCGCACTGGCGTCTGCTTTGGCGCCTCATGAATTTTTGGGGGGGCAAGCTGCCCCCTCGCCCCCCCCGTTCCGGCGCCACTGACTTAAACAATATGGGCGGTTCAGGAGGCAATGGCACCTTTTTAAGAGCTCAGCTCAAACATGATTGAACTCGGGCATGACCACTAATGGACAAGAGTAAAGGTGCATACACACTGAAAGATTTGAAGCAAGATGTGGACAATCCCGATCTCAATAGGAACAGCCTATTCAAATCGTTCCTTGCACCAGCCGATCATTAGGATTGGTCTATGATATTCCTAGCATGCAGGAAGATCATAGGCCAATTTTTTGTGAAGTGTTTCAAATCGTTTCGTGTGTACGCACGTTGAACGATTTGAAACCATCTGAAACCATGTTGGATCATTTCCAACATCGTTTCCAACATCGTTTCGTGTGTTTGCACCTTTTAGAATAAGCTATTCATATCTGTAAGTGGATACAATACAGTGGTATAATAAATTAGAATCTCTCCCGGAGCAGTGGTCATGCTAAACGAAATAATAAAGTTTTGAAAAATGATATGGCTGCTGTATCAGCCCGTTACTGGGATGTGGTCATTTGGTCTACAGCATGTTCGACATCATTAGGTCGACATGGGTCTAGGTTGACATAGAAAAAGGGGTACTTGTGTATTATAGCGGCGCCCCCGATGTACATCGTACGATGAACGCATCGCATCGCATGCCATGTACTGGATTTTGACCCCCTATACGATGAATAATCGTATAAGTACCCTAAAGGGTGCTTTTGAGCACCCTAATGGTGCGTGGCGAGCGGACGCGGATACCTTCACAGGTAAACGTGTCCCTTCGTGGGCTTCACAGGTATCCGCGTCCCCTCGCGGGGCTCGCTGCGCTCGCCACACTATTCTATTCTCAACTCCACGCCGAGGTGGATAGTGGGGGTATGAAAAGGTCGTAGGATGCGTACCGCCGCCCCTCGCGGGCTCGCTGCGCTCGCCACGCTTCGGGTTTACGTTTATAGTGGGGGGGTGGCGTGGGGGTGCATTTAAAATTGTAAGCACCCATTAGGGTGCTTATACAATGTTTAATCGCATCGCATCGTATGGCATTGTATGCCATGTACAATGGCATACAATTTGAAAATTGTATGCCATCGCACACTATTGAAGCAAATCGCGTCGCATCGCATACCATCGTATGCGTTATGGTATGCGATGCGATGGGCGCCGCCAAAATACACAAGTACCGAAAAAGGTTGACATGGTTCTAAATCCCAAAAATACAAATGTGTAAAAAATAGGCGTATTTCTGCCTACGAATACACCTATTTTTTACGAATCCATTTTGGTACATTTCCCCCGATGTATACATAGTATATATATACACGCTATACTGCTGTTCTGTTCTCAAAGACAACATGAAGCATACAGTATATATCACTTGTGGAGCCGATATTTATGGTACAACACGCCCCTGTAATTCTCACATTCATAGAGATCCCACAGCACATCTCCCCCATGTGTTAGAGCCTGACATCTCCGATTTACAAACATGATCATTAGCGATCAGTTTGACCATGTTATTATTGTATACAGAGATCCATATGTAACACACCCGTCCGGATCCCTGTGTTAACACCATACAATTGTCACGCTAGATGCGGTGACATCTTCTTCACATCACTTCTTAAACATTGCTCGGGCAGTAGTCCCGTGGCATCTGAAATTTACACTTCAAACTTGCACCATTTTTTAACATTGTTTTACTGTTTTAATGTAGGTTATTTATGTGCCATTTATGTGTTGTTATAGGCAGAAGCCAAACCCGGATCCTGGAGCGGAGGTTGTCATACAGAAGTGGGTGATACGGTGGGGTCACCATAGCAACCCATCTACAACAGAGGGGAGCGTGATGATGCAGTGAGGCTCCGCCCACTGACATCCGCCCGCACCGGAAGCCGCACTGGACGCAACCGGGACGCTCCACGTACGGGAATGGTGAGTATGCACATGCTGTATGTATTTAAATGTTTGTTGTGTCACCCGCACGCGTTGTACACCTTGACAAAGGGGTATCCAGTCCCCGAAACGTCGGTCACCTCCAATAAACACATTGTTAAGCCCACGGAGTGCCGCTGCCTGCTTGGATAATTCCTTAGATAGATAGATACCAGAAAGAACCCCCACTGGGGGAATAAACAGCACTCACCAGTCTGTAGTTCAATGGAGGTACAACCAGGAGGTAATCCAAAGTTTATTTTCTGCAAGAGAGATCTTCTGACGTTTCGGTCCCCGCTGGTACCTTTATCAAGGCAGCCACTGTGTCAAATAGTCGCAACTTAAATCTGTGTGGGAAGGGGGATATATAGCCTTTGAGTATAAAGAAATATAAAATATATGATACAGCCAGTACAGGATATGGCGGGTGAGCCAGTGAGAGGGACTATAGAGAGGTAGGGCAGGGGGATCAGAGGCGGTCCTGCAGCGATGCATAACCCACAACAGAGAGAGCCGACACCGGGAAGGGTGATCCCTGGAGAGGACAAGGGCCTGTGCAGTTCTGTGAGCTGCTGACCTGTAAGGAGCGGAGGCTGCGCAGCTGTGAGACCAGGAATGGCGCCAGGAGAGCCAGGCTCCTCCAAGTCCCCTACTGCTGCCACCTGCCAGAGGGAAGGGAACCGCGCTGCCCCCACTAGCTGCCAACCACAGGAGGAGCCCCAAACCCGGAGAGAACAGAATGATGTGTGCTGCCGAGGTGTCCTACATAGTGCCTGCCTGTGGAGGAGCCGAGAGGGTGAAGACTAGAACCTCAAGGAAGAAGGTGCTGAGGTAGTAAATTACCTGGGAGCACACCCAGCCGGAGGATTCTCCTGAAGTTGCTCCGAAGAAGATAGAGGACGCAGCAAGTGGAGACCAAGGTGCGCAGGCACCGCGGAGGACACCCGCTCTCGAGGAACCAGGACTGGAGGACATGCAAAGGACCCCTAGCTGGAGACCTGTAGAAGCCCCCTCAGTGGTGCGGAGCTGCCCGTAGAGATGCCTGCCCGAAAGTAAGTTAAGAACACGATGTAACATCAAGGACAGGAGCCGCTCAGAGGACAGGTGACAGCCCAGCGGAGGAGAGGATAGAGGAGGATCCCCAGCCTGATAGGAGCCGGGGGTGGAAGCAGAGGCCGACCCAGAACAGCACAACAGGCGGAGCAGAGGACGACCCAGCACCTCCTGCTGCAGGAGCTGAGGACACGGGACACAAGGCAGACGTCAGGCTCATGGCAGATGCTGTGCGGCTGTGGTACAGGTATATGTGCGCTGTTGTGTGTTTATGCTGGGCGTTATGGGTAATAGAGGAGGTTTCTTTTTTAGGATGTCGGTATGTGGTAGACTCGCTAGTTATAGGATGTGTAGTATGCTAGGGTTTGTGGTTATAGTGGATGTATTTGTGTATGCAGGGCACCATTTGCGGATGTACTAAAAGGATGATCACAAAAAGGGATGATCGGGATGATTGCCTGCAGTTCCTATTCGCACCACTAGATGTCACAATTTTTTTTACTTCAACTGAGAATTTGTATGTTGGACACTGGTTGTGTATCCTGGACAGTCGGTAGAATAGGTAATCAGCGCTCAGTATCATTCTGTGGAGTTTTCGTAGCTTCTTAAAAGAAGCTGTAAGCGCTGCACAGGGAGGCCAGGCAGCGTCTCCCCTGTGCACAGTGAGCTGACAGGACGCGCTTCTGTCAGCTCCTGCTGTGCTAGCAGTGTGAGGATTCACTAATGAGAATCCTCACACTGTGCCTACCTAGCTGGTGTAAAAGTTAATAAAATAATAAAAACCCTAACTAACTCTACTCCTTCGGCTGCTCCGGCAGCCCTTTAGAATAGCACCCACTCCAGTGGGCACCTAACACGAACTGAGGAGTCTGGGATGCAGTAGGGGAGGAGCCTACCCTCCAAAAGCTTTAGGATAGGTGCCTGGCTCCTGCGGACCCTCCTACATCCCAATGTGAAGCTGTGTCACCAGGACCATTGAAAGAGAAAAGTATGTGCTGCACATACTTTTTGTACTTGCTTTTCATCGCATTGTATGCACAACGCATGTACAAGGATAAATGTGATGCGTGCTATTTAAGCTCAAAATACACGCCCGCATCGAGACGTGTATGGGCACCTTAAGTCAGAGAGAACCTGAGAATTCTGACTGGGAAGTGCAATTAACAGGTCAGATGTGGACTGCTGCTTTGAAGTTGGATATCTCCATTTCCCCAGGGCCGATTTAAAAAATTCTGGTATCCCTGGAAAAAGGGGATCCTCAGCTATCAGAGTATGGCCCTTATACACCTGGGGCCCCAGAGCAAGTGCCCATTAAGCCCATACGAAAAGACCGCCCTGGTCCCGGTTCGCTGACGTCATCCGGGGGCGATTATGCTGTGTACACACGGGGGCGATAGGGGCTGAAATAGCTGGGAATATGGTTGCTGAGCGACCATATTGCCAGTGATTGGAGTGTGCACCAGCGATAAATCGCCGGGTGCACGCTCCCGTTTTCACAAAACGGGACACTGGGCAATATGATTGCTGATATGATTGCTAGCAATATATTGCCAGCGATCATATTGCCCCGTGTGTACGCACCTTTATTCCTAACAATTTTGCTGCACCCGTCATCTTGAAACGTGCACATGTCCCTTTGTTGATGAATTTACAAGACTGCCTAATTAGAGCAATAATTGATATTTGCGTGGAGATTAATAACAGTATTACAGACACACATGCTATGACCGATAACACACACGTAACAGACTTATTTTAATTTTTTTTCTAATGCACTTTATTTCACATTTATCACTTTTCACTTATGTTTTTAATATTTCGCTGTCCTTAATAAATGATTCAATAAACATCATGTTTTAGCCAATTCTCTGTTTCTTGGGTCACTTTATTAATGTACCTATAACATTAATCAGAACATTAATATATGCTAACCTAGATTGCCCCTTGTAGGAATACTTTATCTTTCTTTGCTTCCAAGTCTAATACATATTCCTGGGTGCGCCTCCCCCATTACCAATTTATACTTAATATAGTAATGCAGGGGTGAGATAGCTATACCAATTACAGGCCGTTCGGATTGATAGCCTCTATCTATTAACCTGTATCAGCGATATCAGATGGTCGACAGTCATCAGGTCGACATACTGCAAAGTCAACATGGGTCTAGGTCGACAGGTCATTAGGTCAACATGGTCTAGGTCGACTGGGTTTTTCACTGGATTTTTGGGGTTTTTTTTGAGTCGACATGTGCCGACAGGCGGAATTTCATGCCCTACCATCCACTAGGGCAGGCGTTCCCAACCACGGTCCTCAAGGCACACCAACAGTGCAGGTTTTAGTGATATCCAGGCTTCAGCACAGATGGATTAATCCAAATCACAGGTACTAATTAAGTCACCTGTGCTCAAGCCTGGATATCATTAAAACCTGTACTGTTGGTGTGCCTTGAGGACCGTGGTTGGGAACGCCTGCACTAGGGTGTGGTGGGAGAATAACATAGAGTGCCAAGCACAGCCAGACATGCGAGGGGATGCGGTGCACTTAATCCTGTGTCCATGTTGACTGTGTCGGCATTCGGGTAAAAAAAAAAAGTACAAAACCCCATGTTGAGCTAGACCATTTTGACCTAATGCTTTTTTGGACCAAATGACCTGTTGACCTTGACCCATGTCGACCTTGCAGTATGTTGACCTAATGACTGTCGACAATCTTTAGGTCGACCATATGATCCTTACCTGTTTCAGCAAGGGGTGTGAGGCCAATTTCTCTCCAGGGAATGGAGAAATATCTGTGTTTAGAGCCAGACTAGAATCACGTCTGCCCGCAGACAATAGATCGGGTATCATTTTTTTATTTTTTTTTATGTATGTTTGACAAAGGCCATACACTTCACTGGAGGCGAAGATCCGCAGACGAAGGCCAGAGCATACAGCTAATTGCTGCCGATCCTACTATTAAAAAAGAAAAAGGAATGTATTGTATACACAGAACATCGAACATGCCTTCCAACTTTTACCAATAGATCAGTGGGACCTGCATGCAGCTGGCCCTGGAAAGGGGCGGGGCTACGTGCAACGGGGGCGGGACCGGGCATCGAGGCCCCGGGTTTTCCATCCTCTTTGCCAGCGTACCCAGCCCCGTCTCTCCTTGCTGCGCACGGCACCTATCCAGCAATCACCGGCTGCTCCACAAAGCAGAGCAGCCATGATCACCTCCCCTCAAGGGACATCAGGGCAGGCTCCAAATAGCGGGACCATACCACTGTAATCAGGACAGTTGGGAGGAATGCTATAAATACATTATCATGTAGCGCCTATTATTCCTGTTGTCCGACTCTACCTGTATGACTACATGTGAAGGAAAACACAGAGGCTGCTTCTTTTGCCCAACGTTTGGGAATTTATGATATTTTAGTTTTCGGAACTTGTCTCCTGTCCTACATAACAGTTTATAGACGCTGTGACCAGGGGTGAGGGTCATTAAGTCGACAGTAATTAGATCTTTTGGTCGGCAGTGAAAAGGTCTACATATGAAAAAGATCGACCTGGTTTAAATTGACGCTGAAAACGGTCGACACAATCCAAAAGGCTGCATGAAAAAGGTCAACACAGGAATAGGTCGACATGAGTTATTAAAGAAAATTGTGTATGTGGAAATCTGCTGACTCGGGCACTGTATAAGTGTACAGCGACACGGACACACAGCTCCAATTTCTATTCACTTTTTTCTTAATGCACTTTTTTAATTTTAACCTATTTTGCTGTTTTGTGCCAATGAATAAACTGTATATTTAGAACAATTGGTCTGTACACAGACTCCGTCCTGCCCCCACTTAAAGTTATTCCTCCTGGTTATATATGGTGGCTAATTATTAATATTATGTTGTTTGAGCAGAAAATATTGTGGTATCAGTGGATGAGTCAAAAACTCAGGCTGCTCCCGGATCCGAAGGCGCTATACCCCACGCCCCTGAAACAGCAGACACTGGAGGAGGATTCGAACCCGTGGTGGCTCAGCCTGAGTGGCTGTCCCAGACGCTGAACTAACGGTACACGCCACTGTACCAGCCACTCATACACGGACTGTTCGTGTATCTCGTAGCTACAATGCAGTGACGTCATTCACGCTGTGCCGCACCATCGCCACCTATTGGCAGCTGCTGGAACTACACCTGGCACATAATGCATCGTCATCACTGCTGCTCCCCCTACATGAGCACTCTGCCGGCTGTTCTGATGGAGGCAGTCACTGACTGGGACGCCATGCCCCTGCGTAGAAGAAGCGGCTGGTAAGTGCACATGTGCAGAACACCCCCTGAACACCAACCTGTGGGTGAGGACTGGAGCTCAGTCTGTATGACGGCAACAAATGAGGAGCTGCCGGGCCGCGAGCACCGATTGGCTCGCAAGTCATTTGAAATAGCCGCACCACGGATGTTCTGAGACATCCGGGTTTCCCACCGCTCTGCCCTGCTGTCTCCTTTCCCACACAGTGCACACCTCTGGCACTGGGCATGTTACCCCTGGCACTGAGAATGTAATGCCTGGCAATGAGCATGTATGTAAGCGGCACTTATGTGGCATAATAAAAAATGGGCATTACCATGTTTGGCATATTGTCAAATGGGCATTACCGTGTTTGGCATATAGTATAATGGACATTACGGTGTGTGGCATAATGTGTAATTTGCATTACTGTGTGCATTTCTGTGTCCCTGACCCATAAAGCCATGCCCTAAAATTTTTGGCACAAAATGTTCAGTTTTTATTAGGTGTTGGGTTGTTTTGCACTGTGGGGCATCATTTGAATCAGGGGTGGTATTATGTGGCCACATTATTCTTTTCCTGACAGTGTGGCTGTGACATAATTGGGGGGGGGGGGGAAGAGTCAGGGAAGCAAATTTCTCCACTTTAGGCACTGCTGCGCACTAATGTATAGTGATAATAGTTATTAATGTAAATACTGCTGGAGCAGACCAGCAATGTATATGAGACCACTGCCACTGGCCATCAATGTATATTTTTATGGCGTTAATGTATACACTGCCGGCGCAGGTCAACAATGTATATGTTACCACCGCCACTGCCCCCCAATGTATATTTTGTTGTGGCGGTAATGTATACATTGCTGGGGAAGGTGAATGGATTTCTCGCTACGTGCACGGTGGCAAATTAAATGGTAGTTGTGCACATGGGCGGGATTTTGCCCAGTCGGAGCAAAGTCAGGTAGCGTTTACCTGTTTGCTGGGCTCCGAATATACACAGCCCAGCGATCAGTTCTGAATCAGGCCCCTAGAACAGAAATGCACTGAATAAAATGGCCCCTGCTCCCACCCTTGGAATACAAACCCTGCCCATTATGTAAATAGCCTTTTATATGAAAGATTTTCAGCAAAGTCTTTCACCTCCTGAAAATCTCTTGCTCTTTGGGGAAAATAGCTCAGTGTGTACGCACTACTTTGGTGACAAATATATCTTTCAGAGATTTTGGCAAAGTCTTTTGAAATGAAAATCTTCAAGTGTGTATGGGCCTTAACACTTGGCTCAAACAAAACGTCTACACAAGTACCTACCTCGGGAGGTTTGGAGCAGATGCCGACGTCACCACAGCAGATGGGGAGGAAGGTGTTGAGGGCTGCGGAGATTCTGGGGCTCTTGGAACCCTTCCCATTCGGTACCAGATGCCCATACTGTTCAGCTCCCTATCCAGGAGACATACACAAACACATGAGTATATAACTATATTAGTAAGGCTGACTAATGTGGTAGCTCAACATCCTAACAAAAGAAAAATGGGATATTTATGCCCTGAGGTAACGTACTCATGGGCCTAATATGTTCCTCTGTAATGCAAGCAAGCACATAATGGACACATTAAATACAGGGATTGATCTGTATTGGATATACATCTTGATTACCAATGGCATTTCACCATAAAGGAAAGAGTCAAATCACTGAATGTTTTATGAACATCGCTTGGCTATGTCTGGTATATCAGCCACAGAAAGATTAGGAATAAACATTGTTCTATAATAATGATGCACGTTCCCCATTTCCAGCTACCCAATGTGTACCCAGCATAATATCACAAGTGTTCCTTCTAAGCTTCTGTTACAGGGTGCTGCACCCTGCCCGTTTTTAAAACCTCAAAATGCTCCCTGCCCTTTTTGTGTGTGGCACTCTGCGCCCTTGCGCTGCCCCCCACCTCGTTGACGTGCCGCTGAGAACTTTCGGTGTGTGCCATCATGTGTAATGGGTATTACGGTGTGTGGTATAATGTGTAATGGCCATTGTGGTGCATGGTATAATGTGTAATGGGTATTACATTGTGTGGTATAATGTATAAGAGGCATTACAGTATATGCCATAAGGTGTAAGAGGCATTATGGTGTGTGGTGTAATGTGTAAGAGTCATTACAGTGTGTGCCATAATGTGTGATGTCATTAGGTCATAATATGTAATGGACATAGCTCAGTATGACAATGTGTAATGGGTATTAGGGTGTGTGGTATAATGTATAAGAGGTATTACAGTGTATGCCATAATGTGTAGCTGTCATTATGACAGAAAATGGAATGGACATAGCACAGCATGACAATGTGTAATGGGTATTACGGTGTGTGGTATAATGTGTGATGGGCATTATGGTGTGTGGTATAATGTGTAATGGGTATTTTGTTGTGTGATATAACGTGTAGTTGTCATTATTACAGAATATGTAATGGACATAGATCAGTATGACAATGTGTAATCTAAAGTGCCCAAGCTCCCTGTGGTCGCCCTTCTATTCCCCACTGTAACTCTCCAGTGTCACCTAGTGGAGGAAAGAGAAATAATGATGCAGCTGATAAACCTCCCATTCTCGGGTTACATACATGAGGATAAGATTGAATTAAGCACAAAGATGATAACAAGAGCCGGATGCCCCCCGACAGTCACTATACCGACATTGGAATCCCGACTGCTAAATGCCCGATGAGCCACCGAACCTGCACGGGGCTTCTTTGCGCTCGCTCCCTTGTCAGAGTACCGGTAGTCAGTAAATGTTAGGTAAAACCACAATTAGAAGCCAAATTACAGTATAAGTTGGCTGGGGGCGGGGTCTAATGTTGAGTCTGTTCCACCACACCCCCTGAAAGCGGCCTGCGGTTGCTTCTCCCAGAGAGGATATTGACAAAGAACCAAGCAATCATCTCCCGGCATTATGCTAGCGCAGCTGTAAAACAACAGAAACTGCTCTAAATGCTTCTTAATCTTCTTCTTTTATCTCTGTCCAAGACGATGGATCCCTAGATCATGCACATGACATTCTAGGGCAGTGGTTCCCAACCGTGGTCCTCAAGTCCCCCCAACAGTGCACGTTTTCCAGGTCACCCAGCAGGTGCACTCATTATTCAGACACATTTTAAAAGATCCACAGGTGGAGCTAATTATATCACTTGTGATTCTGTGTGGAGACCTGGAAAATGTGCACTGTTGGGGGTACTTGAGGACCAGGGTTGGGAACCACTGTTCTAGGGCAGTCATGTCCAACCTGCGGCCCTCCGGCTGTTGCGAAACTACAAGTCCCATCATGCCTTGCCATAGTTTTGCTATTAGCGAGTGCTAAAACTATGGCAAGGCATGCTGGGATGTGTAGTTTCACAGGAGCTAGAAGGCCGCAGGTTGTACATGCCTGCTCTAGAGCGTAAGCCAGTTTTGGCAGTCACATACAGTAGGTGGGGTCTAATGAACGATACGACCATATTGCTAACACTATCAGTTCTTATACTACTACTCCCAGCATCCGCCACCATACACTACTTTCCTATATACAGTTTCCCAGAGTGTTTGTGCCACAATAAATATAACAAAAGGCATTGTAACCCCTCCGCATCATTTCAGCCGAGTCGGGTGCGGTCCGAAAGGGCCACCCCGGGGGGGCGCGGAGCAGTGTCCGCAGGTTGGACGGGGGGGGGGCACAGGCAGCCTGCACTGCTGTCTGCTATACCCTGCAGACAGCAGTAGCAGAGGAGGTGAATGGATGCCTGTGAGCAGCATCCATTCACCTCCCGGACAAGGGGTGGACGGGGGCTGGGGGCAGCCCAGCAGATTACCTTAGTGCTGGGCTTGCCCCCAGCGCAGCATTCCGGGTCCTGGCGGCGGCGATCGGAGATGACATAATCTCCAAGCGGCAGGGGGGATGCGACAGTGGTGTAAAAGGGTGCAAACGCAGGGTCACACCCGGCTTGAAGCAGGGATCAAAAACCTGGATGCGACCTGGCGTTTTTGGTATAAAAGGGGTACTATTAACTAGTCTATGAATCTGATGTAGATCACTTTTCTTTGTGGTTACAACATACTTCCCTCCAATTGAAAACTACAGTCAGGAAAATTACAGTAGGATGCGCCAAGCGCCTTTGTAAGGGGCGTGTCACACAGTGCCCAAAGGGCGTGTCTAACTCCACATGGAGCAGTACGGATGGTGTAATGGTTAGCATTACTGCCTCACAGCACTGAGGTAATGGGTTCGATTCCCACCATGGCTCTAACTGTGTGGAGTTTGTATATTCTCCCCATACTTGCGTGGGTTTCCTCCTGGTGCTTCTTCCCATGAGAGCACTTGCGCCTTGTCAAAGGGATACATCCTATTAACCTTTCCTGGAATAGCCACTCTCTTGTCTGGCTGCTTCCATTCTTCGGTTATTATGTCCTTTAGAGTTTGCGATAAAGGAAACGTTTTACTTTTCTGTTTCCTATCCTTGAAAAGCATTTCTTGCAAGCTTATATCCTCTTGCTTGTCTTCAATATTTAATGCTTTATAAATACGGATTTATTTATATTAACAGTTTCCTCCCACAATCCAAAAATATACTGGTAGGTTAATTGGCTTCCAACAAAATTAACCCTGGAATGTGTGTGTGTGTGGTAGGGATTAGATTGTAAGCTCCACTGGGGCAGGGACTGATGTGAATGTTCAAGTATTCTCTGTAAAGCGCTGTGAAATATGTGTGCGCTATATAAGAAACTGTTAATAAATAAATAAACCTATGGGCGTGTCTATGCCTAAATGCTTCTTGTGAGATATTTCTATAGAACATTAGGTCTATAGAATTTTTGAAAGGTTTTTTTTTTTTTAAAGAATGATTTTTATTTCAAAGCATCATATAGATAGAACCATACATTGCCTGAATAAAAGTATGCAGACTTCCAGCAACAGTACAGAAAACTAAATGTAGAGGGTGATTCAGACCTGCTTGATTGGCTGCAAGTAACTTTTTCGGTACATCTTTCTAGTATGGCGTAGGACAGTGGTTCCCAAACTTTTTTTAAATCCCAACACCCAAGAGCAGTGGTTCTCAACCTCGGTCATCAGGACTCCCCAACAGTGTACATTTTCCAGGCCTCCATGCAGGATCTTTTAAAATGTGTCAGTGAATAATGAGTGCACCTGCCGGGTGACCTGGAAAACGCAGACTGTTGGGGGGTCCTGAGGACCGAGGTTGGGACCCACAGACCTAGAGAGAGTATCAGAATTTCCTCTACCTCCGCCATGGCAGCCATCATGTATGGGTTTCTCCCTGCTGGGTAGTGCTTTTGGAAAGGAAAAAAAGACCTCTGGATCCTATAAGAAGACTCCTCCTCCATACACCAGTGTCTTTTTTTCCTTTCCGGGTAGTGCATGTGTGTGGACACCAGCTCACCTCACGCTGCAGACTGTCGCTCCCTGCAGCTGCTGTGGCTTCATGCAGGAGAGAAGGAGACCATAAGCTCTCATTATGCCGAATGCGGGCCCCATGGGGTAGCTGTGCGGCGGCGTCCAGGGGAGCAGCACTTGCCAAACAACTTACACGCGTTCCCCTGCCCCAGCTCTGTGCTAAGGGCGGACGCCGGGTAGTGCGCGTGACGTATACCTCAGGAGGATAAGACGCGTCATTCGGACGCGACTTCCGGTAACGCGTTCATTGGCGGAGCCGGCGTGTGTTCAGTGCCACGCTGATCTGAGGCTAGGTGTGTGATCGGGACCGGGATTCAGCCGGTATACGCTAGCGTCTTGGTTGCCTGGACTTGTGAGGCACGCGGGACTGGGTACACGTACAGGCTTGTGGTGAGTTGTATCTGGCTTACTGTTCTTGTATGAAGTTACGTGCTGGTACTTAGACGTGGCTATGTTTTTAGAAGGCGCACTACCAATTATGGAGGAAGACAGGCAGTCTGGCGTAAAAACTGGGTGAGCAGCGTGCTGGTGTAAGGGTGTCCACGTGGTGTTGGTTAAAAGTATTCATAGTGACTGGTTGGTGGTGTCATTTTAGGTCTGAGTCTAGCAAGGATAAGGGTAAAAGCAAGCAGAAGAAATCTGCACTGAGCAAGTGTGCAACATGTGACAAGACTCTGCCAGATAAACACGTGGGGACTGTGTGTGAAGGCTGTAAGGCGTCTCAGTTATTTCCCCCGGCTCAAATGGCGAGCCTGGTGCAAATGTTGAAAACGGCTTTGGCAGACACGTTTGCGCCTAAGGAGGATCCGGGTAAAACGCCCATTAAACGGAAAAGTTATGTGCTAAGTGAAGATATGAATGATACAGCGGGTCAGTCGACCAGTGCTAATATGCTTGGTGGTGACTTAGATGACGGAGATGAGGATGATCCAGGTCAGGATAGGTCGGACGCGGACTTTAATGCCGACATGGTTGATAACCTACTGGTCCGTATTTATAAAGCATTAAATATTGAAGACAAGCAAGAGGATATAAGCTTGCAAGAAATGCTTTTCAAGGATAGGAAACAGAAAAGTAAAACGTTTCCTTTATCGCAAACTCTAAAGGACATAATAACCGAAGAATGGAAGCAGCCAGACAAGAGAGTGGCTATTCCAGGAAAGGTTAATAGGATGTATCCCTTTGACAAGGCGCAAGTGCTCTCATGGGAAGAAGCACCTAAAATAGATGCTGCGGTGGCAAGGTTGTCGAAGAAAACGACATTGCCACTAGAAGAGGCCAACGCCTTTAAAGATCCAATGGATCGGAAGATCGAGTTGGGCCTAAGGAAGCAGCATTTAATTTCAGGGGCTTCCCTAAAAGCAGCGTCGGCAATGGCAGTAACTTCCAGAATAATAAGAGGCTGGTGTCAGCAATTAGAAGGGGATATTCTGGATGACCTCGCAAGTTCGGAGTTGTTAAAAATCGTACAAGATGTACAACTGGCAGTGGAGTTTGTTTGCGAAGCATCTATGGATGCGGTGAGGCTGGCAGCCAGAGCAGGGGCCGCAACAGCCGCAACAAGGAGGGCCCTCTGGTTAAAACCATGGGCAGCGGACGTACAGTCCAAGAATAAACTCCTGTCCATGCCGTTCCAAGGGGACTATTTGTTTGGTAAACAGTTGGACGAACTCGTGGCTAAAATTTCAGGGGGGAAGTCTGTCTGGCTCCCTCAGGATAAGGGAGGCAGAAGGGCGCCTCCAGCCAAGTTCGGAAGATTTCAGCCCCAAGACTATAGAGCATGGGTCCTCAAACTGCGGCCCTCCAGATGTTGTGAAACTACAAATCCCAGCATGCCTTGCCACAGTTTAACACTCCCTTACAGCAAAACTGTGGCAAGGCATGCTGGGATTTGTAGTTTCACAACATCTGGAGGGCCGCAGTTTGAGGACCCATGCTATAGAGAGTCGCGGGCATATAGACCAGGAAGGCCCTACAGAAGGGGATCCTGGATCGCAAGGGGCAATTTTCGTGCCCAAAGAAATAGGGAGAATAAATTCTCCTCCAAAAAGGAGGCACAGTGATGTCGGGTCACAAAAAGTAGGGGCCAGACTACTAAAATTTACAAGCATCTGGTCCGGGACCACTGGAGACAAGTGGGTCCAAGAGGTAGTATCCTCCGGGTACAAAGTGGAATTCAACAAAGTTCCCGGAGATTTTTTCGTTCAGTCTCCGATTCCCAAAGACAGGGAGGAGAGAAAAGCCTTATTTGCAAGTTTACAAGAAATGCTGGAACAAGAAGTAGTCAGCATTGTTCCAGAGGATCAGGAATTTCGGGGATGCTTCTCCCGTTTCTTTTTAGTAAGGAAAACGACAGGGGGATTTCGGACCATACTAGATCTGAGACGACTCAATCAGTTCGTAGAGGTCAAACCTTTCAAAATGGAGAGTATCAAATCTGTGATACTAGACTTAAGTCAAAAAGACTTCATGACATCGATAGATCTCAGAGACGCCTATTTGCATGTTCCAATCTGCATAAGCCATCGAAAATATCTGAGGTTCAGGCTAATGGACACAAGCTATCAATTCAACGCCCTGCCATTCGGTCTGGCTACATCCCCGAGGACATTCTCCAAGGTTCTGGTTGTGCTGATAGCAGCACTAAGACAGAGTGGGATAAGGTTATTCCCTTACCTCGACGACATTTTAATAGTCGCAGACTCCGAGGAGAAGGCGCAAGAGCACACAGACAGAGTGGTACAATGTCTGCTGGAACACGGTTGGTTAATAAATTACAAAAAGAGCCAATTGATTCCTGCTCAAGAACTGACATACCTAGGGGTAGTGATCAATACAAAAGAACTAAATATTTCCTTGACAGAAAGCAGAAGAAGAAAACTAGTGCAGCAAGTGAAAAGTTTACAAAGAAAACGCGTTGTGTCCTCACGAGGCTGCATGGAAGTGCTAGGCCTAATGGCAGCAGCCATAGAGGTGGTTCCGTGGGCAAGGTTCCATACAAGGAAACTCCAAAGCTGTTTTCTTCTTCAATGGAACAAAAACTCAAAAGATTTGTCCCAAAGGATAGTCCTGTCCACAAAGGCCAGACAAGACTTGGACTGGTGGGCAGTAGAAGACAGATTGGTGGCAGGAAGATACTTTGGTAGGAAGCAGCAGGTTACACTAACCACAGACGCCAGCGAAACAGGCTGGGGAGCAACCTTCAATCATCAAGTGGCTCAAGGAAAATGGCAGCAAGATTGGAGGGAGGCTCACTCCAACCTGAGGGAAATGGAGGCAGTGGTCAGAGCCTGCAGGTGGTTTCAGAGTCAACTGCAAGGAAGAGAAGTGATCGTGAGGTCCGACAATCAGGCAGTAGTGGCCTATGTAAATCGGCAAGGGGGGACACGGAGCAGAGCATTGATGGAGGTGGCCGCCAAACTGTTCGAATGGGCGGAAGGTCGGGTTCTGAGCATCACGGCAGTATACCTGGCAGGGAAAGAAAATGTGGTGGCCGACCAATTAAGCAGAAAAGAATGCCTGCCAGGAGAATGGGGCCTCAACCAGAGGGTATTCGAAAACCTGGTGGAAAGATGGGGACGTCCACAAGTAGACCTTATGGCGACGGCAGCAAACAGAAAAGTACCCAGGTTTTTTTCCAGGTTCTGGGAACCACTGGCGGAACAAGTAAACGCACTTTCAGTGCCTTGGAACATGGAGAGAGCTTATGTTTTTCCCCCAATACCGATGATTCAGAGGCTATTGAGGAAACTACAGAGGGAAGAGATCGAAGTAGTAACGATTCTTCCTTATTGGCCTCGCAGAGCATGGTTCAATACGGTACAGAAGTTTGCAGTGGAAGATCCGTGGAGGCTACCTTCGACCAAGGATCTGCTAGTACAAGGAGAAGTGTTCAAAGAACAGCCGGAGTCGTGGAAACTGACGGCCTGGTTGCTGAGATCGGAAGCCTGAAAGCAAAGGGGTTCAGTGAAGGAGTAGTGGATACGTTGCTTAAGGCAAGAAAGCCGGTAACCATGAAGATATATTATAGAGTGTGGAAAAAGTATGCTTTTTGGTCGAAGGAGAACAGTAAGAATCCTCGTAGTGTGGTCACCGTTCTTTCCTTTCTACAAGAAGGTCTTCGAATGAACCTCTCCCCAAGTACTTTGAAGGTGCAAATCTCGGCTATATCATGCATCTTGGATTGGGACATAGCCAAGAACAGATATGTACAAAGGTTCATGCAGGCAGTGAAAAGAATTAAACCAAGGGTGAGAAGTCCGATACCATCATGGGACTTGAACCTGGTACTAGGAGTTCTGACAGAATCACCGTTTGAGCCACTACAAGAGGTGGCCTTGAAATTTTTGTCATGGAAAGTGTTGTTTTTAGTGGCCATGACCTCAGCGCGTAGAGTATCGGAACTCCAAGCACTGTGGATAAAGGAGCCGTACTTTAAGATGTATACAGATAAAGTAGTCTTGAGGACAAATCCAATGTTTGTACCGAAGGTGGCGTCAGAATTCCATATCAATCAGGAGATCATATTACCTACGTTTTGTACAAATCCTACAAATAGTAAAGAAAGCAGATTGCATTGCCTGGACTTGGTCAGAGCCCTTTCCATTTATAAACAAAGGACGGCTGAATTTCGTAAAGTAGACAATTTGTTTATATTATCAGAAGGAGGAAGGAAGGGGCAAAGAGCCTCTAAGCAAACTCTATCAAGATGGATTAAAAGCTGTGTTCGACAAGCGTATGTCATAAGGCAGCAGGAGCCGCCTGAAGGGTTTAAAGCCCACTCAACGCGATCAATGGCGTCATCGTGGGCAGAGAAAGAATCTGCCTCACTAACAGAGATTTGCAAGGCTGCAGGGTGGTCCTCAGCCCACACATTTACAAAACATTATAGAGTGGACGTCTGGTCCTCTGCAGATGCCAAGTTCGGGAGGAAGGTCCTGAGCGCGGCGGTAAACGAAGACGTGAAGTAAACGTTCTTTTTTGAGTTATGAATTACGTGGCCGGTGGCCTGATCTTGTGTTATATGTGAGTATGACCCACCCTATGAAATACGGTACTGCTTGGGCATGACCCATACATGATGGCTGCCATGGCGGAGGTAGAGGAAATACCGGGTTATTACCTGGTAACGGGTTTTCCTCTACTCCGCCATGGCAGCGGTATTTCCCTCCCTTAATACGGTATGTTACGTGGAATAATGATGTTCGTTTGTTTTAAAGCTGAAGAAATATAAAGACACTGGTGTATGGAGGAGGAGTCTTCTTATAGGATCCAGAGGTCTTTTTTTCCTTTCCAAAAGCACTACCCAGCAGGGAGAAACCCATACATGATGGCTGCCATGGCGGAGTAGAGGAAAACCCGTTACCAGGTAATAACCCGGTATTTTTTTCACAGCAGCACTAGGCTAAAAGTTTCTTTATTGAAAAATGCCAAAAAAATATATATTTAGTTGATTGTTTATATCGTACTTAAAAGTAATTATGTGGTGAGGCAAGTGATTCACTTCTGTTATCACATATTTTACGATTGGCAGCCACCAGCACTGATTTTGCCTATTATTTTGACCATAATTATAATTACATGACCAGATTAATGTTTTATTCTCAAGACACTGTTATAAATACTCGCAGAGGTTTTCTCAATGCCACAAATCCTTTTCCAGGATGAGCTGAATTAAAACAGTAATAAAACCCACAATAAATATGACTGTTTGTTTTAGAGCAGTATTGGAGTTTAGGGGATTTACTAGTATCAGGGTAGAACAGAAAGCAGTTTATTAACCCCTGGGGTCAGTGTGATACTGACAGGTGTCACAACTGAAGATGTACTGTAACAAGAGACTGTTTAGAATTGGTAACGGTGAGCTGCAGTTATACAGTAGTGAAGAGTTTTCATAAAAGTGTAGAAAGAGGTGTTTATATAAAGAAGGGGCAACATGCATGGGTAGAACTATTTGTGAACTGAACGTAGCAGCTGCCAGGTGAGTTGGCGGGGTACCACAGGCGATTCCCCACCCTAGCAGATGGGGGCCTTAAGAGCTGCAGAGTTATTCAAGTTGGGTCAAAATCTGCGCTAGTCCTCTTGTTGCGAACCACGGTGAAGGCAGATACATCTGACCATATCACCCTCCTTCTGTCATCCGTAGGACACAGAAATTAGTGTTCCTGCCCTTTTTGTGTCTGGGACTTTGCGCCCTTCCGCTGCCCCCCTGGTGCGCTGACACCCCGTTGCAAACTTTCTCATCCGCCCCCCCCTGCATGCACTGAAACGCTGATGAGCTCTCTGCTGAAAGCTGTGTGTCTGTTGTTACAGATGTAGCCCGCCACCGTCCCCCATGCTGTTACCACTGCTGAAGTCCTGAGAAGTGAGCGGCATGGCAGCTCTTTAAAGTGACAAATCCCCCCCCCCCCCCCCGCCACAACGCTAAGCTGCTCTCTGCTAGCAGTGGCTGTCAGCTCTTCCTGCCGGCTAAGCCCTCCCTCCACAGACAGGAGGGCTTGCTGGGGTTGCTTTTCCCATTCTGGGTAACAAGGATATAATACCTCCTGGGCAACGAGCATGAAACCTTCTTGGCAACTAAGCATAAAACCTTTGGCATTGAGTAAGAAACCCCTGGCAATGAGCATGTAGGTAAGAGGCTCTTATGTGCCATCATATGTAGTCGCTGTTAAGGTGTGCGATGGGTATTACAGTGTGGGTCATCGTGTGCGATGGGCATTACAGTGTGGATCATCGTGTGTGATGGGCATTACAGTGTGGGTCATCGTGTGTGATGGGCATTACAGTGTGGGTCATCGTGTGTGATGGGCATTACAGTGTGGGTCATCGTGTGTGATGGGCATTACAGTGTGGGTCATCGTGTGTGATGGGCATTTCAGTGTGGGTCATCGTGTGTGATGGGCATTACAGTGTGGACCGTCATCATGTGCGATGGGCATTACAGTGTGGGCCACTATCATGTGCGTTGGCTATTACAGTGTGGGTCATCATGTGCGATGGGCATTACAGTGGGTGCCATCATGTGTGATAGGCATTACAGTGTGGGTCATCATGTGCGATGGGCATTACAGTGGGGGCCATCATGTGCGATGGGCATTACAGTGTGGGTCATCATGTGTGATGGGCATTACAGTGTGGGCTATCATGTGTGATAGGCATTACAGTGTGGGACATCATGTGCGATAGGCATTACGGTGTGGACAACCATCATGTGTGATGGGCATTACAGTGTGGGCCATCATGTGCGATAGGCATTACGGTGGGGGCCATCATGTGTGATGGGCATTACAGTGTGGGCCATCATGTGTGATGGATATTACAGTGTGGGTCATCGTGTGTGATGGGCATTACAGTGTGGGTCATCGTGTGTGATGGGCATTACAGAGTGGACCGTCATCATGTGCGATGGGCATTACAGTGTGGGCCACTATCATGTGCGATGGGCATTACAGTGTGGGTCATCATGTGCGATGGGCATTACAGTGGGTGCCATCATGTGTGATAGGCATTACAGTGTGGGTCATCATGTGCGATGGGCATTACAGTGGGGGCCATCATGTGCGATGGGCATTACAGTGTGGGTCATCATGTGTGATGGGCATTACAGTGTGGGCTATCATGTGTGATAGGCATTACAGTGTGGGACATCATGTGCGATAGGCATTACGGTGTGGACAACCATCATGTGTGATGGGCATTACAGTGTGGGCCATCATGTGCGATAGGCATTACGGTGGGGGCCATCATGTGTGATGGGCATTACAGTGTGGGCCATCATGTGTGATGGATATTACAGTGTGGGCCATCATATGTGATGGGCATTACAGTGGGGGCCATCATGTGTGATGGGCATTACAGTGTGGGCCATCATGTGTGATGGGCATTACGGTGTGGGCCATCATGTGTGATGGGCATTACGGTGTGGGCCATCATGTGTGATGGGCATTACAGTGGGGGCCACCATGTGTGATGGACATTACAGTGTGGGCCATCATGTGTGATGGGCATTACGGTGGGGGCCACCATGTGTGATGGACATTACAGTGTGGGCCACCATGTGTGATGGACATTACAGTGTGGGCCATCATGTGTGATGGGCATTACGGTGGGGGCCACCATTGTGTGTGATGGAGCCAAACAAACATATCAAATAAAAGAGATGCTCCGAACAATGGGCGTTTCCGCCACACTCACATCCCCCAACGAGGCTCAGTGCCATCTTCCCGGCCTTGGGTTCTCCAGAGAATTGCATCCCACAGAATTCGGTGCGACTGCGGCTCTGCGCCATTATATTGGATGGAAGCCTGCGCTTTGCATGCTCCGCTGCGCACTCTGCTGTAATTGTTTTTTTTTTTTCTACTGGACTCCTGTGCATACTGTGACTACTGGCCATACTCCACTGTGTATACATTACTGTGACTGCTGGCCATACCCCACTGTGTATACATTACTGTGACTGCTGCTCGTAACCCCATTGTGTATACATTACTGTGACTGCTGGCTTTAACCCCACTGTGTATGCGATACTGTAACTGCTGGCCATACCCCTCTGTGTATACGTTACTGTGACTGCTGGCTTTAACCCTACTGTGTATACGATGCTGTAACTGCTGGCTATACCCCTCTGTGTATATGTTACTGTGACTGCTGGCCATACCCCACCTGCCACCTGTCGACCCAACGGTGTCGACCTAATGACTGTCGACCTAAGTTGTGTCGACAATACGACCATATCCCGTAAAGTGGCTACTGGCAATACCCCACTAGTGTTCACACTCTGATTTTTTTAGGGCAGGGCGCTGACCATCAGGCAGAGCACTTTTTCAATCGAAAGAGCACATTTTATACTAGAAATTTACATCAGAAACAGCAAAAATTATAAGAATGATGCCCATTACACATTGTCATATTCTGCTATGGCCATTACATATTCTGTCGCAATGAAAACACATTATACCACACACCATAATACCCATTACACATTATACCGCACACACCATAATGCCCATTACACATTATACCACACACCATAATGCCCATTACACATTATACCACACACCGTAATACCCATTACACATTAAAACAAAATACCAAAATGCCCATTACACATTATGCCACACACCCTACTACCCATTACACATTGTCATACTGATCTATGTCCATTACATATTCTGTAATAATGACAACTACACGTTATATCACACAACAAAATACCCATTACACATTATACCACACACCATAATGCCCATCACACATTATACCACACACCGTAATACCCATTACACATTGTCATGCTGTGCTATGTCCATTCCATTTTCTGTCATAATGACAGCTACACATTATGGCATACACTGTAATACCTCTTATACATTATACCACACACCCTAATACCCATTACACATTGTCATACTGAGCTATGTCCATTACATATTATGACCTAATGACATCACACATTATGGCACACACTGTAATGACTCTTACACATTACACCACACACCATAATGCCTCTTACACCTTATGGCATATACTGTAATGCCTCTTATACATTATACCACACAATGTAATACCCATTACACATTATACCATGCACCACAATGGCCATTACACATTATACCACACACCGTAATACCCATTACACATGATGGCACACACCGAAAGTTCTCAGCGGCACGTCAACGAGGTGGGGGGCAGCGCAAGGGCGCAGAGTGCCACACACAAAAAGGGCAGGGAGCATTTTGAGGTTTTAAAAACGGGCAGGGTGCAGCACCCTGTAACAGAAGCTTAGAAGGAACACTTGTGATATTATGCTGGGTACACATTGGGTAGCTGGAAATGGGGAACGTGCATCATTATTATAGAACAATGTTTATTCATAATCTTTCTGTGGCTGATATACCAGACATAGCCAAGCGATGTTCATAAAACATTCAGTGATTTGACTCTTTCCTTTATGGTGAAATGCCATTGGTAATCAAGATGTATATCCAATACAGATCAATCCCTGTATTTAATGTGTCCATTATGTGCTTGTTGCATTACAGAGGAACATATTAGGCCCATGAGTACGTTACCTCAGGGCATAAATATCCCATTTTTCTTTTGTTAGGATGTTGAGCTACCACATTAGTCAGCCTTACTAATATAGTTATATACGCATGTGTTTGTGTATGTCTCCTGGATAGGGAGCTGAACAGTATGGGCATCTGGTACCGAATGGGAAGGGTTCCAAGAGCCCCAGAATCTCCGCAGCCCTCAACACCTTCCTCCCCATCTGCTGTGGTGACGTCGGCATCTGCTCCAAACCTCCCGAGGTAGGTACTTGTGTAGACGTTTTGTTTGAGCCAAGTGTTAAGGCCCATACACACTTGAAGATTTTCATTTCAAAAGACTTTGCCAAAATCTCGGAAAGATATATTTGTCACCAAAGTAGTGCGTACACACTGAGCTATTTTCCCCAAAGAGCAAGAGATTTTCAGGAGGTGAAAGACTTTGCTGAAAATCTTTCATATAAAAGGCTATTTACATAATGGGCAGGGTTTGTATTCCAAGGGTGGGAGCAGGGGCCATTTTATTCAGTGCATTTCTGTTCTAGGGGCCTGATTCAGAACTGATCGCTGGGCTGTGTATATTCGGAGCCCAGCAAACAGGTAAACGCTACCTGACTCTGCTCCGACTGGGCAAAATCCCGCCCATGTGCACAACTACCATTTAATTTGCCACCGTGCACGTAGGGAGAAATCCATTCACCTTCCCCAGCAATGTATACATTACCGCCACAACAAAATATACATTGGGGGGCAGTGGCGGTGGTAACATATACATTGTTGACCTGCGCCGGCAGTGTATACATTAACGCCATAAAAATATACATTGATGGCCAGTGGCAGTGGTCTCATATACATTGCTGGTCTGCTCCAGCAGTGTTTACTATTATCACTATACATTAGTGCGCAGCAGTGCCTAAAGTGGAGAAATTTGCTTCCCTGACTCTTCCCCCCCCCCCCCCCAATTATGTCACAGCCACACTGTCAGGAAAAGAATAATGTGGCCACATAATACCACCCCTGATTCAAATGATGCCCCACAGTGCAAAACAACCCAACACCTAATAAAAACTGAACATTTTGTGCCAAAAATTTTAGGGCATGGCTTTATGGGTCAGGGACACAGAAATGCACACAGTAATGCAAATTACACATTATGCCACACACCGTAATGTCCATTATACTATATGCCAAACACGGTAATGCCCATTTGACAATATGCCAAACATGGTAATGCCCATTTTTTATTATGCCACATAAGTGCCGCTTACATACATGCTCATTGCCAGGTATTACATTCTCAGTGCCAGGGGTAACATGCCCAGTGCCAGAGCTGTGCACTGTGTGGGAAAGGAGACAGCAGGGCAGAGCGGTGGGAAACCCGGATGTCTCAGAACATCCGTGGTGCGGCTATTTCAAATGACTTGCGAGCCAATCGGTGCTCGCGGCCCGGCAGCTCCTCATTTGTTGCCGTCATACAGACTGAGCTCCAGTCCTCACCCACAGGTTGGTGTTCAGGGGGTGTTCTGCACATGTGCACTTACCAGCCGCTTCTTCTACGCAGGGGCATGGCGTCCCAGTCAGTGACTGTCTCCATCAGAACAGCCGGCAGAGTGCTCATGTAGGGGGAGCAGCAGTGATGACGATGCATTATGTGCCAGGTGTAGTTCCAGCAGCTGCCAATAGGTGGCGATGGTGCGGCACAGCGTGAATGACGTCACTGCATTGTAGCTACGAGATACACGAACAGTCCGTGTATGAGTGGCTGGTACAGTGGCGTGTACCGTTAGTTCAGCGTCTGGGACAGCCACTCAGGCTGAGCCACCACGGGTTCGAATCCTCCTCCAGTGTCTGCTGTTTCAGGGGCGTGGGGTATAGCGCCTTCGGATCCGGGAGCAGCCTGAGTTTTTGACTCATCCACTGATACCACAATATTTTCTGCTCAAACAACATAATATTAATAATTAGCCACATATATAACCAGGAGGAATAACTTTAAGTGGGGGCAGGACGGAGTCTGTGTACAGACCAATTGTTCTAAATATACAGTTTATTCATTGGCACAAAACAGCAAAATAGGTTAAAATTAAAAAAGTGCATTAAGAAAAAAGTGAATAGAAATTGGAGCTGTGTGTCCGTGTCGCTGTACACTTATACAGTGCCCGTGTCAGCAGATTTCCACATACACAATTTTCTTTAATAACTCATGTCGACCTATTCCTGTGTTGACCTTTTTCATGCAGCCTTTTGGATTGTGTCGACCGTTTTCAGCGTCAATTTAAACCAGGTCGATCTTTTTCATATGTAGACCTTTTCACTGCCGACCAAAAGATCTAATTACTG
This sequence comes from Crinia signifera, assembly GCF_055691185.1. Classification (NCBI taxonomy): domain Eukaryota; kingdom Metazoa; phylum Chordata; class Amphibia; order Anura; family Myobatrachidae; genus Crinia; species Crinia signifera. Next base: position 210,939 of record NW_028142055.1, on the reverse strand, counting down.
TCGACTTAATGACCCTCACCCCTGGTCACAGCGTCTATAAACTGTTATGTAGGACAGGAGACAAGTTCCGAAAACTAAAATATCATAAATTCCCAAACGTTGGGCAAAAGAAGCAGCCTCTGTGTTTTCCTTCACATGTAGTCATACAGGTAGAGTCGGACAACAGGAATAATAGGCGCTACATGATAATGTATTTATAGCATTCCTCCCAACTGTCCTGATTACAGTGGTATGGTCCCGCTATTTGGAGCCTGCCCTGATGTCCCTTGAGGGGAGGTGATCATGGCTGCTCTGCTTTGTGGAGCAGCCGGTGATTGCTGGATAGGTGCCGTGCGCAGCAAGGAGAGACGGGGCTGGGTACGCTGGCAAAGAGGATGGAAAACCCGGGGCCTCGATGCCCGGTCCCGCCCCCGTTGCACATAGCCCCGCCCCTTTCCAGGGCCAGCTGCATGCAGGTCCCACTGATCTATTGGTAAAAGTTGGAAGGCATGTTCGATGTTCTGTGTATACAATACATTCCTTTTTCTTTTTTAATAGTAGGATCGGCAGCAATTAGCTGTATGCTCTGGCCTTCGTCTGCGGATCTTCGCCTCCAGTGAAGTGTATGGCCTTTGTCAAACATACATAAAAAAAAATAAAAAAATGATACCCGATCTATTGTCTGCGGGCAGACGTGATTCTAGTCTGGCTCTAAACACAGATATTTCTCCATTCCCTGGAGAGAAAGAGAGAAATTGGCCTCACACCCCTTGCTGAAACAGGTAAGGATCATATGGTCGACCGAAAGATTGTCGACAGTCATTAGGTCAACATACTGCAAGGTCGACTTGGGTCAAGGTCAACAGGTCATTTGGTCCAAAAAAGCATTAGGTCAAAATGGTCTAGCTCAACATGGGGTTTTGTACCTTTTTTTTTACCCGAATGCCGACACAGTCAACATGGACACAGGATTAAGTGCACCGCATCGCCTCGCATGTCTGGCTGTGCTTGGCACTCTATGTTATTCTCCCACCACACCCTAGTGCAGGCGTTCTCAACCACGGTCCTCAAGGCACACCAACAGTACAGGTTTTAATGATATCCAGGCTTGAGCACAGGTGACTTAATTAGTACCTGTGATTTGGATTAATCCATCTGTGCTGAAGCCTGGATATCACTAAAACCTGCACTGTTGGTGTGCCTTGAGGACCGTGGTTGGGAACGCCTGCCCTAGTGGATGGTAGGGCATGAAATTCCGCCTGTCGGCACATGTCGGCTCAAAAACCCCCCCAAAAATCCAGTGAAAAACCCAGTCGACCTAGACCATGTTGACCTAATGACCTGTCGACCTAGACCCATGTCGACTTTGCAGTATGTCGACCTGATGACTGTCGACCATCTGATATCGCTGATACAGGTTAATAGATAGAGGCTATCAATCCGAACGGCCTGTAATTGGTATAGCTATCTCACCCCTGCATTACTATATTAAGTATAAATTGGTAATGGGGGAGGCGCACCCAGGAATATGTATTAGACTTGGAAGCAAAGAAAGATAAAGTATTCCTACAAGGGGCAATCTAGGTTAGCATATATTAATGTTCTGATTAATGTTATAGGTACATTAATAAAGTGACCCAAGAAACAGAGAATTGGCTAAAACATGATGTTTATTGAATCATTTATTAAGGACAGCGAAATATTAAAAACATAAGTGAAAAGTGATAAATGTGAAATAAAGTGCATTAGAAAAAAAAATAAAATAAGTCTGTTACGTGTGTGTTATCGGTCATAGCATGTGTGTCTGTAATACTGTTATTAATCTCCACGCAAATATCAATTATTGCTCTAATTAGGCAGTCTTGTAAATTCATCAACAAAGGGACATGTGCACGTTTCAAGATGACGGGTGCAGCAAAATTGTTAGGAATAAAGGTGCGTACACACGGGGCAATATGATCGCTGGCAATATATTGCTAGCAATCATATCAGCAATCATATTGCCCAGTGTCCCGTTTTGTGAAAACGGGAGCGCGCACCCGGCGATTTATCGCTGGTGCACACTCCAATCACTGGCAATATGGTCGCTCAGCAACCATATTCCCAGCTATTTCAGCCCCTATCGCCCCCGTGTGTACAAAGCATAATCGCCCCCGGATGACGTCAGCGAACCGGGACCAGGGCGGTCTTTTTGTATGGGCTTAATGGGCACTTGCTCTGGGGCCCCAGGTGTATAAGGGCCATACTCTGATAGCTGAGGATCCCCTTTTTCCAGGGATACCAGAATTTTTAAAATCGGCCCTGGGGAAATGGAGATATCCAACTTCAAAGCAGCAGTCCACATCTGACCTGTTAATTGCACTTCCCAGTCAGAATTCTCAGGTTCTCTCTGACTTAAGGTGCCCATACACGTCTCGATGCGGGCGTGCATTTTGAGCTTAAATAGCACGCATCGCATTCATCCTTGTACATGCGTTGTGCATACAATGCGATGAAAAGCAAGTACAAAAAGTATGTGCAGCACATACTTTTCTCTTTCAATGGTCCTGGTGACACAGCTTCACATTGGGATGTAGGAGGGTCCGCAGGAGCCAGGCACCTATCCTAAAGCTTTTGGAGGGTAGGCTCCTCCCCTACTGCATCCCAGACTCCTCAGTTCGTGTTAGGTGCCCACTGGAGTGGGTGCTATTCTAAAGGGCTGCCGGAGCAGCCGAAGGAGTAGAGTTAGTTAGGGTTTTTATTATTTTATTAACTTTTACACTAGCTAGGTAGGCACAGTGTGAGGATTCTCATTAGTGAATCCTCACACTGCTAGCACAGCAGGAGCTGACAGAAGCGCGTCCTGTCAGCTCACTGTGCACAGGGGAGATACTGCCTGGCCTCCCTGTGCAGCGCTTACAGCTTCTTTTAAGAAGCTACGAAAACTCCACAGAATGATACTGAGCGCTGATTACCTATTCTACCGACTGTCCAGGATACACAACCAGTGTCCAACATACAAATTCTCAGTTGAAGTAAAAAAAATTGTGACATCTAGTGGTGCGAATAGGAACTGCAGGCAATCATCCCGATCATCCCTTTTTGTGATCATCCTTTTAGTACATCCGCAAATGGTGCCCTGCATACACAAATACATCCACTATAACCACAAACCCTAGCATACTACACATCCTATACATAGCAAGTCTACCACATACCGACATCCTAAAAAAGAAACCTCCTCTATTACCCATAACGCCCAGCATAAACAACAGCGCACATATACCTGTACCACAGCCGCACAGCATCTGCCATGAGCCTGACGTCTGCCTTGTGTCCCGTGTCCTCAGCTCCTGCAGCAGTAGGTGCTGGGTCGTCCTCTGCTCCGCCTGTTGTGCTGTTCTGGGTCGGCCTCTGCTTCCACCCCCGGCTCCTATCAGGCTGGGGATCCTCCTCTATCCTCTCCTCCGCTGGGCTGTCACCTGTCCTCTGAGCAGCTCCTGTCCTTGATGTTACATCGTGTTCTTAACTTACTTTCGGGCAGGCATCTCTAGGGGCAGCTCCACACCACTGAGGGGGCTTCTACAGGTCTCCAGCTAGGGGTCCTTTGCATGTCCTCCAGTCCTGGTTCCTCGAGAGCGGGTGTCCTCCGCGGTGCCTGCGCACCTTGGTCTCCACTTGCTGCGTCCTCTATCTTCTTCGGAGCAACTTCAGGAGAATCCTCCGGCTGGGTGTGCTCCCAGGTAATTTACCCCCTCAGCACCTTCTTCCTTGAGGTTCTAGTCTTCACCCTCTCGGCTCCTCCACAGGCAGGCACTATGTAGGACACCTCGGCAGCACACATCATTCTGTTCTCTCTGGGTTTGGGGCTCCTCCTGTGGTTGGCAGCTAGTGGGGGCAGCGCGGTTCCCTTCCCTCTGGCAGGTGGCAGCAGTAGGGGACTTGGAGGAGCCTGGCTCTCCTGGCGCCATTCCTGGTCTCACAGCTGCGCAGCCTCCGCTCCTTACAGGTCAGCAGCTCACAGCACTGCACAGGCCCTTGTCCTCTCCAGGGATCACCCTTCCCGGTGCCGGCTCTCTCTGTTGTGGGGTTATGCATCGCTGCAGGACCGCCTCTGATCCCCCTGCCCTACCTCTCTATAGTCCCTCTCACTGGCTCACCCGCCATATCCTGTACTGGCTGTATCATATATTTTTATATTTCTTTATACTCAAAGGCTATATATCCCCCTTCCCACACAGATTTAAGTTGCGACTATTTGACACAGTGGCTGCCTTGATAAAGGTACCAGCGGGGACCGAAACGTCAGAAGATCTCTCTTGCAGAAAATAAACTTTGGATTACCTCCTGGTTGTACCTCCATTGAACTACAGACTGGTGAGTGCTGTTTATTCCCCCAGTGGGGGTTCTTTTTGGTATCTATCTATCTATCTAAGGAATTATCCAAGCAGGCAGCGGCACTCCGTGGGCTTAACAATGTGTTTATTGGAGGTGACCGACGTTTCGGGGACTGGATACCCCTTTGTCAAGGTGTACAACGCGTGCGGGTGACACAGCAAACATTTAAATACATACAGCATGTGCATACTCACCATTCCCGTACGTGGAGCGTCCCGGTTGCGTCCAGTGCGGCTTCCGGTGCGGGCGGATGTCAGTGGGCGGAGCCTCACTGCATCATCACGCTCCCCTCTGTTGTAGATGGGTTGCTATGGTGACCCCACCGTATCGCCCACTTCTGTATGACAACCTCCGCTCCAGGATCCGGGTTTGGCTTCTGCCTATAACAACACATAAATGGCACATAAATAACCTACATTAAAACAGTAAAACAATGTTAAAAAATGGTGCAAGTTTGAAGTGTAAATTTCAGATGCCACGGGACTACTGCCCGAGCAATGTTTAAGAAGTGATGTGAAGGAGATGTCACCGCATCTAGCGTGACAATTGTATGGTGTTAACACAGGGATCCGGACGGGTGTGTTACATATGGATCTCTGTATACAATAATAACATGGTCAAACTGATCGCTAATGATCATGTTTGTAAATCGGAGATGTCAGGCTCTAACACATGGGGGAGATGTGCTGTGGGATCTCTTTGAATGTGAGAATTACAGGGGCGTGTTGTACCATAAATATCGGCTCCACAAGTGATATATACAGTATGCTTCATGTTGTCTTTGAGAACAGAACAGCAGTATAGCGTGTATATATATATACTATGTATACATCGGGGGAAATGTACCAAAATGGATTAGTAAAAAATAGGTGTATTCGTAGGCAGAAATACGCCTATTTTTTACACATTTGTATTTTTGGGATTTACACACACTTCTTTGTATGTCAAACCGACAGATCGCAATACTATACTTAGACACAACAGCTCGCACCCACGCAACACGGTGGAGAGTCTCCCATACTCAGTTTTTGAGAGTATGCAGGATCACTGATACCGACTCTGAAACCCATCACCAACTGGACATCATGCAGCAGAAGTTCGAGGACAGAGGCTACCCCAGACAGGGCCTACTTAAAGCCAAGGCCAGGGCTCTGGCGTGTGAGCGCACCACTCTTATCACAGGTGCAACACCTAAAGTCATAAAGCCATGTATTCCATGGGTTAATGACTTTAGCTCTGCCAGCCGAGAAACCACCAGCAGAGTAAAAAACTGGTGGGAAATTGTGCGTTCGGATCCCGAGCTACCGGTGTTCAAAGACACCAAGCTGATGCCGAGCTACAAGCGCGGCCCAAACTTGAAGGACCTATTGGTCAAGACCGAGATTACAAATTTTGACACCCCTTCTAGACAAATCAGACCCACCAGAATGGGCTGTTACCGATGCCTAGGCTGCACAACATGCAGCTTCATGACAGCTTGCACCGAAGTTGCACATCTCTATATGGGTAAAAAAAATTTAAATCAGATGGCCCCTCACGTGCACGACTAAATTTGTTATCTACATCATTTATTGTCCATGTGGAATACATTACATCGGCAAGACCGATTGTGCCATACGGGCAGCCCTTCATTCTGGCTCAGGGGAGCAACCAGTGACCAGGCATTTCGCCAAGGCCAAACATAACATGGCAATGATCAAATATAAGATCATAGACCACGTGCCGGCACACATACGGGGTGGCAACCGTTCCAAACAGCTTCTGCAGCTTGAGTCCAAGTGGATTTACAAAATGGACACACTACACCCTAAAGGCCTTAATGACACACTTGGCCTACATAATTTTTTGTAACCATTTTGGTCCACTAACACACAATCATGTCTTCCTTCTTCCTTTTCTCTCCCCCTTGTTAAAGGTACTTGTCATCCCACTGTGTGACACCAGTCCCCCAGCCTTATCGGTGTCCAGGTGACACACCAGGATAACATATAATATACAAGATGCTGGCATTCTGTTGTTGCAATTTCTGGCTTCTGGTGCTATGCGCATACAGTGATGCTGGCTGCATCACCCCACACAGGGCTGTTTTTGCTTATTATAGATACCCAGCAGGGACTCAGTATTTCTCCCTGCATTTAAACCACTCACGCCATAGGGTTTGCACCTCACCCAGCATATGCACTTTGACTTTTGCCCAGTACGGCTCCAATTCGGGACCGCACGCAGTTATCTTTTTATACGTATACACTTTTTAAATGTTCGTTTTTTATTATATATGTCTTCTCATTTTTAGCCACTAGATGTCACTATGTAGTCATAATATGGTCATGTCCACTTGTTTTTTTGCATTTTTTATTCACTTGCATCCTCTGAAGTTTTGTGTATGTATGGATGCCTTTGTTGCTTTATGACTTCTGTAGCACGATACTTGTATTCATGCTAATGTGAGCTGCAATCTCTTTCCCAGCCCACCCACGTCACCGCGGGATGACGACCGTGATGACGCGCGGTCAGCTGGACGCCGCCGAACGTGGTGACGTCACTGCTGTGCGCAGGACTCCGGAAACCGGCCCGTGGATGCTCGTGGGGGACGGCTACAGGGAGGGGGTAAATACCCATGCACTTGCACTTTATTCTGTACTTCACCCTGTCTGCATTTTGTCCTGACGACGGGGGTCCGGCCCCCGAAACGTTGACGCCTGTAAGACCACTTATGGAATAAACACGGCCTTTTGATTTCACCAGCATTTGTGAGTCCTCGAGTGCCCATTCATTTCGTCATTGTATTCTGTGGGCAGTTCATTGTGGCTGCCCTCTGCAAGCTGGCACCGGGGCAAGCTACACATCTCAGCTCACTTCAGTCCAGAGTGACGGCCCTTCCGGATTTCTATATATATATATATATATATATATATATATATATATATATATGGAACAAAGAGTGGGGTACCCTTTCAATGCGCTAGATAAAGTAGATTGGGCAGCACTCTGTCAGTCCCCCCTGTTAGCGGGGGAAGTGGGGAATAGAAGAAAAAAGATAGAAGACAGAGCGCGCCACTATTTTATGGAGATCCACCACCAGAAGGATCAAGAAAATATATCGACAGGTCACTGTACAACAGTATTTAATACAATTAATTTAAAAACAAAGTAAAAACATTTTTGCTTGTATGCAGTCAGTTGGTCGAATCGATATAATCAGGAAAAAACTCCCAAGGCGTTTCGTCAAAAAAAATGACTTCCTCAGGGGTAACTTTCTAGGTGGTGGAGAAAGGCCATATTACTAATTTAGTATATACACAATTAAGTAGTTACTTTTTCAATACTGAGAATGTACATACCCTTAGGTAAATGGATAGTGAATGTAAGTTTTCACTCCGGATAGCGGTCTTACTGACAAACTGTACAAAAGTGTGCAAATGGATCCCTTGGAGATCTTAATGCTGGTATCCAGCTGCCACTATAGCATAATAATAGAGTATACAAAGAAAATAAAATACTGTACTCTATTATTATGCTATAGTTGCAGCTGGATAAACCGCCAATGCATCTACCTGGCTACCCCGCTAGTGGGGAGCCAGGGTATACGTATCCCTGCCATGCTTGTGGCTGAAGGAAGTCCGCGAGGCACGCTGCATGCAGCGGCGACCGGATTCTCTGGTACAGTGGTCCCCTTGCAGGCAGGTAGGGCAGGGTGCTACCTGCCTGTCTGACCGCGCTGTACTCTCACAGAACTGAGCCGCGCTGTACTCTCAAAGTACTGAGATGCGCTTTTAGAGCAATCCCACCTGGTTCCCTGCTAACAGGGACCCGGGGGCATAATTACCCCTGTAGCTGCTGTACGCGCCGAGGCTTGCAGTCCGCGTGGCGCGCTGCATGCAGCGGCGACGGGGACCCCGGAACGGTGGTTCTGTCAGCCAGGTTCCGGAGGCAAGCTGCAAGCAGCTGCAACCGGTCCCTCAACAGCGCCCTCGTCGCAGGCAGATAGGGACAGGGACTATCTGCCTGTGTAGATCTTAAAAATCCGGAAAAATAAAGAAAAAATTTGAAAAGCCCAAGAGTGAGCTAACAATGTGCCCAGTTCCCGCAGGGCACATGCTAAGACTGCCTAGGAGAGGAAGTAGAAGGGGAGGAGTTAGTCACTGTTAATTTATTCTAAAGTGCCCAAGCTCCCTGTGGTCGCCCTTCTATTCCCCACTGTAACTCTCCAGTGTCACCTAGTGGAGGAAAGAGAAATAATGATGCAGCTGATAAACCTCCCATTCTCGGGTTACATACATGAGGATAAGATTGAATTAAGCACAAAGATGATAACAAGAGCCGGATGCCCCCGGACAGTCACTATACCGACATTGGAATCCCGACTGCTAAATGCCCGATGAGCCACCGAACCTGCACGGGGCTTCTTTGCGCTCGCTCCCTTGTCAGAGTACCGGTAGTCAGTAAATGTTAGGTAAAACCACAATTAGAAGCCAAATTACAGTATAAGTTGGCTGGGGGCGGGGTCTAATGTTGAGTCTGTTCCGCCACACCCCCTGAAAGCGGCCTGCGGTTGCTTCTCCCAGAGAGGATATTGACAAAGAACCAAGCAATCATCTCCCGGCATTATGCTAGCGCAGCTGTAAAACAACAGAAACTGCTCTAAATGCTTCTTAATCTTCTTCTTTTATCTCTGTCCAAGACGATGGATCCCTAGATCATGCACATGACATTCTAGGGCAGTGGTTCCCAACCGTGGTCCTCAAGTACCCCCAACAGTGCACGTTTTCCAGGTCACCCAGCAGGTGCACTCATTATTCAGACACATTTTAAAAGATCCACAGGTGGAGCTAAAGAACCACGAATGCTGATTAAGCACTGAGTGAGCATAAACCCCTGATGGTTCCCCAGGTTACGCTGGAAGGTCAGCTGATATGCTAATAGGATGGGCACAAGGCCTATCAGAGCTGTGGGAGGAGTATAGACAGGGAAGAAAAGGAACATACTCACAGGAAGTTCTTCCTCTGTCTGAAAAAGCTGCTGCAGGAACAGGCAAGGCTGCTCCGCAGCACTATATATACTGTCCCATTCTTAACAGGCTTTTATCGCTAACAACTATATCTATTTCTTTCTATTCTAGATCTGTCCCTCTCTCTTTGGATCTGTCCCTCTCCTAGTCTGTCCTCTCTCTCATCCACAGTAGGCGCTGAATATGGCCTATAGACCGCGTAGGTCCACCCGCCCGCCTGCCCGCCTCGGCGATTATGCGGAGGCTGCTGGGGAGGCTGCGGGGCCTAGCGGCGTGATCCCTGGTGGTCCTAGTGGCCGGAGGGGGTCGCGGCGGGGTCCGGCGGCTCCCAGGCCGCCCGCGCGGCATGACGCGATGGTCGCGGCGCCGGCTGATGACGCGGCCCGGCGCCGGACCTCGCGTACAGCGCATACAGGCCGCGGCGCGCGCGGCCGAGGTCGCGGCGTCCAGGGGGGTAGGGCAGGGGTAGAGCCCGTGCCGCACAAGTACGCGGAAAAGGGCTAGGCCCCCGCACAAACGCTGGCGCGGCCGCTAGGCCTGGATCGCGGCCTTCCGCCCGGTCCAGCGCCAGAGGCGGATTCGCGCTAGGGAGACAGCCCACCTCCACTCAGCCCCATGATGCTAGGGCCTTGCCCAGCCTCCGCCCCTCATCCAGTCCCATCCTGGCTTCCAGGCTGACCCAGGGGGGTCTCCCCTCTGGAGCCCCCTCTCCCACAATTAATAGACCGGGTAGAGGCCGTGGGCGAGCCGGGGAGGAGGTCAGGGGCCGAATAGGGCCCAGATGGTGCCAGCAGCCCCCGCTTACACCCCTAGGGGCCTGAGCATACTGCTGTGCAAAATCTTCTGCTGGGATCTGGGTAGGTGCCCCGCAGCAGCCAGGTTATTCAGCTCTCATGCAGTACATAGGAGGCAGTACATGATTGCTGCCACAGGGGGCCGTGCTGAGCTCAGACATGGTCTAGACTCTGCGGATCTACATTGTACTGGTGACTCATGAGTCATGTAAATAGTTCAGTAGTTCAGTTAGTTCCCTTCCTACAGATCCCTAAACTAATCTCTTACTCATACAGCCATAATGAGACTATACAGTGCCTCTGGGCTGCCATGTGTGGTACTGCCGTGCTCAGGCACATGTATGGTGTGTATGGAGCTGAACTATAGTATGAACTGCCATGCTGCCTTCATATTAGGTCACGAGCTACACTCCCAATCATGTATAGGATGTTATATACTGTAACTCTGTTTACTCCACAGGACAAAGAGGGATATGTATGAACCTTCATAATACATAAAGTGGAGCAGTTTCCCCTAGCAACCGATCGGCTTAGGTCACATTTAGGCTGTGGAAGATAAATGACAGAAACTGACTGGATATTTTGCAAACTCTTACTTTATCTCTCTCTAAAGTCAGTTAGATTGGGGAAAAGGGACATGTTACATACTGTATGTTGAAAGCAAAATAGTGACAGTATATTACTCTGAATTTGGGTATTTTAATTGCATATTATGGAAGTTAAAATAATAACCAAAGGGGATAAGTTTGGTAGAGCTAAACAAAGAATAGGTCCCTATAGTGCGCTTTCGCACTGCCTAAACGCTTTACAAAGCTGTATTTAAGGCGGTATTCAAGACAGGTCTGAGCCTTGACATTGCAGTAGATGGCCGCTTTGAATGCCATTTGAACACCATTCACATCAATCAACCCATTTGATCCCCTCAACACGTTTCAAGGCAGTAGGTAGGGGACGGGTCTGTAGTCTGATGTTTGTTTTTGCTAAATACCGTTTCGAGCCATTCTCACTGCATAACAAATGGCCCTAAAACGTGTAGGACCGTTTTGGAATATCGGTGATCTTTCACCGGTAAATCAGCTGGCACTTTCTGTTTGCCTTAAACGTGTTTAAATTGTGAAACAACGGCAATATACCGTTCAGTGCAGTGTGAAGGGGGTATAAGGGTGCTGTATAATTTACTGCTTCTAAAATAGGTTTAATAAATCAGATTATTTCCCATCTGATCATCCTAACAAGAATATTACTCCTCCAATGAGCTAGTATTTGAAATCCCTGCTCTGCGTGTAATAAGTTAGTCTGGTTCATCTAGTTCTAATCACGCCTCTCAGTCTCTGATGGAATAATGAGCCGGACGGACTGCCGTATGTAGGCTCGAGTGGAGGTCGTCCCGAATATAAGACTAAGCACCTAAGTCTACATCAAAAACTGGGAAAGCTTATTGACTCGAGTGGGACCCTCACTTGAGTATAAGCCGAGACGGGCATTTTCAGCATAAAAATGTTATTGAACAGTGAGCTTATACTCGAGTATATATATATGGTAGTCTTCTGAGCTAATCTTTTGGGGAACTAGATCATAATGAAATAGTCACAAAAATGAACTAGATTTCCCATCACTAAAGGGTAGGCCGCGGCAATGGCGCCAGGACCTCCTGGCAGCCTGGGGGGTTGGGCAGAGCTAGTGCCCATGGCGCAACTACCCCGGGGTGCGGCAGGGCCGCTTGGATGATGCCACTGCCCAGTCCCCGCCATTGGGGAGGTGCAGCATCTTGGCGCGATGGTTAACGCCATGAGGCAGGCTTCGACCCCCATAAGGGGCACCACCATATTATATAGCGAAGCCGTTAGAGGCAGGGGGCGGGGTACTCCTGCCACGAGCACTGCATGCCCCTCTGGCATTCCCGGCAGTACAGATGGTGTAATGGTTAGCATCACTGCCTCACAGCACTGATGGCATTGGTTTGGTTCCCACCATGGCTCCAACTGTGAGATGTTTGTATATGCTCCCTTTAGACTGGCCTGCGGGGTGACGTGTGACAGGGATGTAGGGCTGGTAGTGCAGGTTACTGGGGACGGCCACCCCCCCCCCCCCTATTGTGGGACCCCAGTCACTCATGTCCATCCCCGGGGACATGCATCCTGCAGGACCGGCCAGGCGACGATGGCTGCGGAGGACCAGGCTGGTCCCTCAGTGCAGCGCTAAAGGGGGGTCTCGGGTAGTTCCCGAAAATACTTCCCCTCTGTTGGGCTGACGCGGTGTAGGGCCCCTGCCACCTACTGCCTGTAAGGGAGTACAGCAGTTTATGGCCCTTCTGAATTCCTTCATGGACCGCATGTCTGGGCTTTCCACTACTGGGGCCCTGCCAGCTCCCAACCCTGTTATTTTGCCTGCCCCTGATGAGCTGCCTGGGGTTACAGCCTTTTCACGGGTGGCGTCCGTAATTGTGTCCCCAACATGTGCAGTGGCACAGGAGCTCAGGCCGTTTGCCACTTAGGCCTCACAGGGTGGGCCAGCTCCTCCTCTGGTGGTTGTTCCTGGAACTCGGCTGTCGGGACCCCTGGCATGTCCACAGAGGTGAGCCTCATGCCGGAGGCAGGCACTTCAGGTGATTAGCCTGGAATGGAGGGGCTAGCTATGAAGGCTATCATGCCCGGGACACTGTGGTGCTATCAGGAAGGATGGCACGAGGGGGAACAGTTTAGGCTGTCTGCCCCTTATGCAGGTAAGACACCTGGTGCGGCTATGGTGGCCGTTGTCTGGAGTTGGTACTCCTTGGGGCGTTGTTGCCTCAGTACGCAGGATGCTGGCAAGGGTGCCTTTCTTTTGTCTCGGCATGGTAGGGCGGACCCGTCCCGGTCCTTTCTGGTGTCCAGTGCGTTGCGTGGATGGCTGCGCGCCTCGCCGGCACTCCCAGACTGCAGGCGACCAATTGATTTGACATTGCTCCCAGCCTTGCTGGGTGCCCTGAGGGACATTTTGCTGGCCTGACGATGAGGTCCTGTTGTTCCGAATGGCGTATGCAACGGCGTATCATGGTGCCTTCATGTTTGGGGAGCTGGTGGCGCCGTCAAAGCGAATGCCCTCACTACTGACCGTGGATGACCTGGTGGTCCATGTGGATTCGGTGCTATGTCACCTGCGCCGTTCCAAGACTAGCCTGGCTGGACGGGGGCGGTGGCTGTCTTTGCTCCCATGTGCGGTGGAAAGGGTGTGCCCCGTGGCGTTGGTTACGGCCTTCGCGCAGGTGCACCCAGACCTACCTGGTGCATGGCTGATGCATGATGAGGGGTCACCGCTCACCGAGTATCAGTTTTGCCACGGATTGGGACGGGCGCTGGAGGCCACGGGTCTCGATCCAAAGGAATTTGGGTCGCATTCCTTCCGGATTGGGGCTGCTACCTCCGATTCAGAGATTCAGTCTCTGGGTCGATGGCGCTCGGCAGCATTCCGAAGGTACATTCGGCCGGCCTTATCTGTCACTTTCACCATGGTCGACTGGACGCATAAGCGCTCGTCAACTTCCAGTGGGGGCCTTGAGGTGTTTTTTCACATCCGTCTGGGGGCACAATTCGGCTATAATTACAATCTGGCATGGCGTACTTGTTAGTTTACTCCAGACGGTGTGTTTTGTGCCTCAAGAGCTGGTCGGCCACGGTTTTTCCATTCCTCTCTCCTAACAAGTGTGGTGCGTGTTTGGTATGCAAGCTTGTCGACAGCCTTCTAACCTCTCTATAAATATTTCAGGTCGACAGGACGTTAAGTCCATTTGGATGATTGGACATTCCTTTGTCTTTTGGGCTTATAGGGCGACCATCGCCTCTGATGTGCGTGTGTTCCGTCGGGCTGGGGAGGTTAGGTGGCTGGTTGAGAGAGGTATATTGTGGAAAGGACTGCAGGCTGGGCTGATTCGAGCCCTGCGAAATTTTTAGGGCGGGTAACCGCTCTTGAGCTACGCTCTGTGATTGTGCGGGACCCCTATTTCATTGCGTTGTATTTGCCTGCATGTAAGTTGGTGTGGTCCTCCATTATATTGAGGATTGTGTGGAGGAATGCAATGTCCTGCCCCCGCCTGGAGCGTTCGCGGAAGACGGTGAACGCTGCAGTTGAGAGTTACCTGCTGACCAATGGCGGGGGTGTTATTCGCCATGACGCCATCAGCTTTCAGCGGAGTGCGCTGTATAGGAGCAATGGTGTTCATCTGAGCCCGGAGGGCGTGGCTCTTTTTTTTGGGCGATGTCTTTAGTTGGTTAGATACACAGTGCTGAGCGTTTCCTACTTGGTGGCGGTGCTGCGGCTTAGGGCCTAGCTTTGGCGGTAAAGAACGGTCATCCTTGTAAGATCTTGATGTGTGTGTGTAGATAGTGGGGTGTCGCTCTCTCCTGACATCGATGGTCATCGGCCATGCTCCCGCCCGGGGGGTGGTCACCACTAGCACGAGTGGATGACCGGGGAGAGCGATCACCAGCGATGGTGTGTATGGTAACATCTTTAACCCCACTTTCCTATAATGACCGTTCTTTGGTGCCGCCACCATTATATATATAGTTAGTTTAATTGTCAAAATAAATTGACATTCATTTTGAAACGCCAGCACTTGTGTCTGTGTCTTTTTTATCATATAAGTTAGTGTTAAGGTTTAGGTTAAGTTTATGGTGAGATGGAAAGGTGTGGACCTGGGGATACCTGATGGGGAGTTTAAGAACCACGAATGCTGATTAAGCACTGAGTGAGCATAAACCCCTGATGGTTCCCCAGGTTACGCTGGAAGGTCAGCTGATATGCTAATAGGATGGGCACAAGGCCTATCAGAGCTGTGGGAGGAGTATAGACAGGGAAGAAAAGGAACATACTCACAGGAAGTTCTTCCTCTGTCTGAAAAAGCCCCGCCCACCCTTCCCTATTTCTTTTCTCTTCGGCGGCGGTAAAGAACGGTCATCCTTGTAAGATCTTGATGTGTGTGTGTAGATAGTGGGGTGTCGCTCTCTCCTGACATCGATGGTCATCGGCCATGCTCCCGCCCGGGGGGTGGTCACCACTAGCACGAGTGGATGACCGGGGAGAGCGATCACCAGCGATGGTGTGTATGGTAACATCTTTAACCCCACTTTCCTATAATGACCGTTCTTTGGTGCCGCCACCATTATATATATAGTTAGTTTAATTGTCAAAATAAATTGACATTCATTTTGAAACGCCAGCACTTGTGTCTGTGTCTTTTTTATCATATAAGTTAGTGTTAAGGTTTAGGTTAAGTTTATGGTGAGATGGAAAGGTGTGGACCTGGGGATACCTGATGGGGAGTTTATTATATCACTTGTGATTCTGTGTGGAGACCTGGAAAATGTGCACTGTTGGGGGTACTTGAGGACCAGGGTTGGGAACCACTGTTCTAGGGCAGTCATGTCCAACCTGCGGCCCTCCGGCTGTTGCGAAACTACAAGTCCCATCATGCCTTGCCATAGTTTTGCTATTAGCGAGTGCTAAAACTATGGCAAGGCATGCTGGGATGTGTAGTTTCACAGGAGCTAGAAGGCCGCAGGTTGTACATGCCTGCTCTAGAGCGTAAGCCAGTTTTGGCAGTCACATACAGTAGGTGGGGTCTAATGAACGATACGACCATATTGCTAACACTATCAGTTCTTATAATACTACTCCCAGCATCCGCCGCCATACACTACTTTCCTATATACAGTTTACCAGAGTGTTTGTGCCACAATAAATATAACAAAAGGCATTGTAACCCCTCCGCATCATTTCAGCCGAGTCGGGTGCGGTCCGAAAGGGCCACCCCGGGGAGGCGCGGTGCAGTGTCCGCAGGTTGGACGGGGGGGGGGGGGCACAGGCAGCCTGCACTGCTGTCTGCTATACCCTGCAGACAGCAGTAGCAGAGGAGGTGAATGGATGCCTGTGAGCGGCATCCATTCACCTCCCGGACAAGGGGTGGACGGGGGCTGGGGGCAGCCCAGAAGATTACCTTAGTGCTGGGCTTGCCCCCAGCGCAGCATTCCGGGTCCTGGCGGCGGCGATCGGAGATGACATAATCTCCAAGCGGCAGGGGGGATGCTACAGTGGTGTAAAAGGGTGCAAACGCAGGGTCACACCCGGCTTGAAGCAGGGATCAAAAACCCGGATGCGACCTGGCGTTTTTGGTATAAAAGGGGTACTATTAACTAGTCTATGAATCTGATGTAGATCACTTTTCTTTGTGGTTACAACATACTTCCCTCCAATTGAAAACTACAGTCAGGAAAATTACAGTAGGATGCGCCAAGCGCCTTTGTAAGGGGCGTGTCACACAGTGCCCAAAGGGCGTGTCTAACTCCACATGGAGCAGTACGGATGGTGTAATGGTTAGCATTACTGCCTCACAGCACTGAGGTAATGGGTTCGATTCCCACCATGGCTCTAACTGTGTGGAGTTTGTATATTCTACCCATACTTGCGTGGGTTTCCTCCTGGTACTCCAGTTTCCTCCCACAATCCAAAAATATACTGGTAGGTTAATTGGCTTCCAACAAAATTAACCCTGGAATGTGTGTGTGTGTGGTAGGGATTAGATTGTAAGCTCCACTGGGGCAGGGACTGATGTGAATGTTCAAGTATTCTCTGTAAAGCGCTGTGAAATATGTGTGCGCTATATAAGAAACTGTTAATAAATAAATAAACCTATGGGCGTGTCTATGCCTAAATGCTTCTTGTGAGATATTTCTATAGAACATTAAGTCTATAGAATTTTTGAAAGGTTTTTTTTTTTTTTAAAGAATGATTTTTATTTCAAAGCATCATATAGATAGAACCATACATTGCCTGAATAAAAGTATGCAGACTTCCAGCAACAGTACAGAAAACTAAATGTAGAGGGTGATTCAGACCTGCTTGATTGGCTGCAAGTAACTTTTTCGGTACATCTTTCTAGTATGGTGTAGGACAGTGGTTCCCAAACTTTTTTTAAATCCCAACACCCAAGAGCAGTGGTTCTCAACCTCGGTCATCAGGACTCCCCAACAGTGTACATTTTCCAGGCCTCCATGCAGGATCTGGAAAACACAGACTGTTGGGGGGTCCTGAGGACCGAGGTTGGGACCCACAGACCTAGAGAGAGTATCAGAATTTTTTTCACAGCAGCACTAGGCTAAAAGTTTCTTTATTGAAAAATGCCAAAAAAATATATATTTAGTTGATTGTTTATATCGTACTTAAAAGTAATTATGTGGTGAGGCAAGTGATTCACTTCTGTTATCACATATTTTACGATTGGCAGCCACCAGCACTGATTTTGCCTATTATTTTGACCATAATTATAATTACTTGACCAGATTAATGTTTTATTCTCAAGACACTGTTATAAATACTCGCAGAGGTTTTCTCAATGCCACAAATCCTTTTCCAGGATGAGCTGAATTAAAACAGTAATAAAACCCACAATAAATATGACTGTTTGTTTTAGAGCAGTATTGGAGTTTAGGGGATTTACTAGTATCAGGGTAGAACAGAAAGCAGTTTATTAACCCCTGGGGTCAGTGTGATACTGACAGGTGTCACAACTGAAGATGTACTGTAACAAGAGACTGTTTAGAATTGGTAACGGTGAGCTGCGGTTATACAGTAGTGAAGAGTTTTCATAAAAGTGTAGAAAGAGGTGTTTATATAAAGAAGGGGCAACATGCATGGGTAGAAATATTTGTGAACTGAACGTAGCAGCTGCCGGGTGAGTTGGCGGGGTACCACAGGCGATTCCCCACCCTAGCAGATGGGGGCCTTAAGAGCTGCAGAGTTATTCAAGTTGGGTCAAAATCTTCTTGTTGCGAACCACGGTGAAGGCAGATACATCTGACCATATCACCCTCCTTCTGTCATCCGTAGGACACAGAAATTAGTGTTCCTGCCCTTTTTGTGTCTGGGACTTTGCGCCCTTCCGCTGCCCCCCTGGTGCGCTGACACCCCGTTGCAAACTTTCTCATCCGCCCCCCCTGCATGCACTGAAACGCTGATGAAAAGCATTTCTTGCAAGCTTATATCCTCTTGCTTGTCTTCAATATTTAATGCTTTATAAATACGGATTTATTTATATTAACAGTTTCCTCCCACAATCCAAAAATATACTGGTAGGTTAATTGGCTTCCAACAAAATTAACCCTGGAATGTGTGTGTGTGTGGTAGGGATTAGATTGTAAGCTCCACTGGGGCAGGGACTGATGTGAATGTTCAAGTATTCTCTGTAAAGCGCTGTGAAATATGTGTGCGCTATATAAGAAACTGTTAATAAATAAATAAACCTATGGGCGTGTCTATGCCTAAATGCTTCTTGTGAGATATTTCTATAGAACATTAGGTCTATAGAATTTTTGAAAGGTTTTTTTTTTTTTAAAGAATGATTTTTATTTCAAAGCATCATATAGATAGAACCATACATTGCCTGAATAAAAGTATGCAGACTTCCAGCAACAGTACAGAAAACTAAATGTAGAGGGTGATTCAGACCTGCTTGATTGGCTGCAAGTAACTTTTTCGGTACATCTTTCTAGTATGGCGTAGGACAGTGGTTCCCAAACTTTTTTTAAATCCCAACACCCAAGAGCAGTGGTTCTCAACCTCGGTCATCAGGACTCCCCAACAGTGTACATTTTCCAGGCCTCCATGCAGGATCTTTTAAAATGTGTCAGTGAATAATGAGTGCACCTGCCGGGTGACCTGGAAAACGCAGACTGTTGGGGGGTCCTGAGGACCGAGGTTGGGACCCACAGACCTAGAGAGAGTATCAGAATTTCCTCTACCTCCGCCATGGCAGCCATCATGTATGGGTTTCTCCCTGCTGGGTAGTGCTTTTGGAAAGGAAAAAAAGACCTCTGGATCCTATAAGAAGACTCCTCCTCCATACACCAGTGTCTTTTTTTCCTTTCCGGGTAGTGCATGTGTGTGGACACCAGCTCACCTCACGCTGCAGACTGTCGCTCCCTGCAGCTGCTGTGGCTTCATGCAGGAGAGAAGGAGACCATAAGCTCTCATTATGCCGAATGCGGGCCCCATGGGGTAGCTGTGCGGCGGCGTCCAGGGGAGCAGCACTTGCCAAACAACTTACACGCGTTCCCCTGCCCCAGCTCTGTGCTAAGGGCGGACGCCGGGTAGTGCGCGTGACGTATACCTCAGGAGGATAAGACGCGTCATTCGGACGCGACTTCCGGTAACGCGTTCATTGGCGGAGCCGGCGTGTGTTCAGTGCCACGCTGATCTGAGGCTAGGTGTGTGATCGGGACCGGGATTCAGCTGGTATACGCTAGCGTCTTGGTTGCCTGGACTTGTGAGGCACGCGGGACTGGGTACACGTACAGGCTTGTGGTGAGTTGTATCTGGCTTACTGTTCTTGTATGAAGTTACGTGCTGGTACTTAGACGTGGCTATGTTTTTAGAAGGCGCACTACCAATTATGGAGGAAGACAGGCAGTCTGGCGTAAAAACTGGGTGAGCAGCGTGCTGGTGTAAGGGTGTCCACGTGGTGTTGGTTAAAAGTATTCATAGTGACTGGTTGGTGGTGTCATTTTAGGTCTGAGTCTAGCAAGGATAAGGGTAAAAGCAAGCAGAAGAAACCTGCACTGAGCAAGTGTGCAACATGTGACAAGACTCTGCCAGATAAACACGTGGGGACTGTGTGTGAAGGCTGTAAGGCGTCTCAGTTATTTCCTCCGGCTCAAATGGCGAGCCTGGTGCAAATGTTGAAAACGGCTTTGGCAGACACGTTTGCGCCTAAGGAGGATCCGGGTAAAACGCCCATTAAACGGAAAAGTTATGTGCTAAGTGAAGATATGAATGATACAGCGGGTCAGTCGACCAGTGCTAATATGCTTGGTGGTACTAAAGGTACTTGTCATCCCACTGTGTGACACCAGTCCCCCAGCCTTATCGGTGTCCAGGTGACACACCAGGATAACATATAATATACAAGATGCTGGCATTCTGTTGTTGCAATTTCTGGCTTCTGGTGCTATGCGCATACAGTGATGCTGGCTGCATCACCCCACACAGGGCTGTTTTTGCTTATTATAGATACCCAGCAGGGACTCAGTATTTCTCCCTGCATTTAAACCACTCACGCCATAGGGTTTGCACCTCACCCAGCATATGCACTTTGACTTTTGCCCAGTACGGCTCCAATTCGGGGCCGCACGCAGTTATCTTTTTATACGTATACCCTTTTTAAATGTTCGTTTTTTATTATATATGTCTTCTCATTTTTAGCCACTAGATGTCACTATGTAGTCATAATATGGTCATGTTCACTTGTTTTTTTGCATTTTTTATTCACTTGCATCCTCTGAAGTTTTGTGTATGTATGGATGCCTTTGTTGCTTTATGACTTCTGTAGCACGATACTTGTATTCATGCTAATGTGAGCTGCAATCTCTTTCCCAGCCCACCCACGTCACCGCGGGATGACGACCGTGATGACGCGCGGTCAGCTGGACGCCGCCGAACGTGGTGACGTCACTGCTGTGCGCAGGACTCCGGAAACCGGCCCGTGGATGCTCGTGGGGGACGGCTACAGGGAGGGGGTAAGTTAGCGCCTATTTGTTAACATGTCTTATAAATACCCATGCACTTGCACTTTATTCTGTACTTCACCCTGTCTGCATTTTGTCCTGACGACGGGGGTCCGGCCCCCGAAACGTTGACGCCTGTAAGACCACTTATGGAATAAACACGGCCTTTTGATTTCACCAGCATTTGTGAGTCCTCGAGTGCCCATTCATTTCGTCATTGTATTCTGTGGGCAGTTCATTGTGGCTGCCCTCTGCAAGCTGGCACCGGGGCAAGCTACACATCTCAGCTCACTTCAGTCCAGAGTGACGGCCCTTCCGGATTTATATATATATATATATATATATAACGAGCGGGTGATGGCGGCACTCAGAGTCGGTCACACAATGTTTAAGTGCTGAAAACTTTAATCTACGTTTCGGGGTACTAGACCCCTTCGTCAGGATAAAAAATAGTGGTCACACAACTTGTATAAATACATTTACTTACCCAGGAAGTCTTCCGTCGGTCTCCATGCCAGGCCCGTCCTCCGGAGTACGCACTCCCCCACTTCCGGTTTCTGCTGGCGCGTCTAGCGGATGTGACGGAGCCGGCCTCCGGCCGGTGCCATAGCAACGGGACTGACTTCAGACGCACCCGGAAACAACTGTAGGCATACGTGCAAAAACAAACATTAGTGAAATATATAAAAACATTGTTACATGTTATCATGTTAAAAAAACCGATAATGGCTAAAATACAATTTCTAATGGGGTGCTGTGTTAAAGCAGTGAATCGGATGACTGCGTTATACAAACGCAGAACTGTGCGTGATTTGTACCTTCATGTGTATTTAAATGGTGAAAAAATATGATGTTAAACACCAAATTGGGAACACATATAACTGTGGGAAAAATATCCAACAGCGCATGTATCAGAATGGATCCCCAAGGCCTCTGGACCAACCAGGGCCCGGTATATTGTTGGTGTTGGCATAAGTGGAAAGAGGATTTTTGTGAAAAAATGAATGAAAAGATAAAAAGCCTTTTGACTGGCATCGCATCCCAGTGTAGGACATGGGTGGAATTCCACTCCCAGTGCCCTCGCTGGGTGCCCATATCTGACAGCGTGGTCTCCTATAAATGCTAAGAAAAAATATCTATTTTAAGTTTGATGGAACCACTGAGACTCGGCTTCTCAATGTTATGGGCGGGACATCATATTTAAGTAAAAGTATGCTGATTATAGCTGTATACTATCCATTTTCTAATGTCCCTAATGTGGCCTGTTTAAGCGATTAAAAAGGACCAGAGAATATTTATAAGAAATGTACCAAGCCCAGTGAGTCATTTAGGCCCCTGGGGATAATCGTGTCCAGGCGGTGAATCCACCTGGACTCTAATTGCAGTAATTGTTTACCTCTGTTGCCTCCTCTTATTTTTTCTGGCACATGGTCTATTATTTTATACTGCAGGGTGGCCATGCCATGTTTCAAATTCATGAAATGGCGTGCCACCGGTTGTTCGCTGTTTCCTGTGGCTAATGCAGCTCTAATGGCCGTTCTGTGTTGCGCCATGCGGACTTTAAACTGGCATTCAGTTTTGCCTACGTAATAAAGTCCGCATGGGCATATGATGACATATACCACGAATTTTGTGGAACAAGTGAGGGGCCAATTTATTTTATGCCGTTTGCCTGTATGCGGGTGTAGAATCGTATCGCCTGTTTTCATGTAATTACAGGTGACACAGCCCAGACACCTGAAGCATCCGTTCTTGCGGCTGAGAAAATGAGATGGTTTGGGATCTTTGAACAAGGATACATCTGTTTTTACTATCAGGTCTTTCAAATTTGGGCTGCGTCTGTAGCTGGGCATTAATCGGCAATTTTTGAATGGTAACTCTGCATCAGAAGTTATAATGGGCCACAGGGTTTTGGCTTTCTTTCTGGCTTCCTGGCTATGGATGTTATACTCTTGTACCCAGGGAATCACGTTATCCAGGCCTGTTTTTTTAGGGGGACTAAACAACTCTTCTCTGGTTTTGGATCTCGCTTTAGTGCGGGCCTTTCTGAGATCTTGGTAGTGGTACCCTCGCTCCAAGAACTTATGTACCATGATATCCAGTTGTTTTTCAATTTCTTGTTCATCACTGGTGGCGCGGCACACCCTGATGAACTGTGAATAAGGCAATCCCTGGGTTGTTGCCCGTGGGTGGAAGCTATCGTTACGCAATAACGTATTGCGATCCGTGGGTTTGGAGTAGATGGTGGTGCTGATGCACCCTTCACTGACCCTGATTTTTAAATCTAGAAAATTAATTTCTTCTCGGCTAGTGGTCATGGTGAGTTTTACTGGACTGTCTGAGTCGTTCTGCATCCTAATTAATGTAAGCAAGCTGTCTTCTGTGCCTGTCCAAAACAGGATAAGGTCGTCTATATAACGAAAGTATAAGCTGGTATAGGGTACAGCAGCTACATTAGTCAAAAGCAGGTCACTCTCGACTTCCCACATGTACGCGTTGGCGAACGACGGTGCTACCGCCGAACCCATTGCGCACCCTGTGGTTTGTCGGTAGAACCTGCCGTTGAATAAGAAATAGTTATGCAGCATGGTAAACTCAAGGAGTCTGATGTAGAAATCTACATCAGGTCCCACGTAATGTATATTGCCAGTAATGAGCCTCCTGACTGCTTGTAGCCCCGCCTTGTGCGGAATGCACGTGTAGAGACTGGCCACATCAATCGTGGCCATGATGGAAGTCTCTGGGAGTGTGGTAATCGTCGCCAATTTCGTGAGTAAAGCCCCTGAGTCTCTGAGGTATGTTGGCAAATTCTGGATACATGGCTGGAGGTAAGTATCCAAGTAAATTGCAAGTCCCTCACAGATGGAGTCCCTAGCGGACACTATAGGCCTCCCCGGAGGTTTCTGGACATCCTTGTGGATTTTGGGAATACTATAAAAAATGGGGACCACTGGATATTCATTAAACAATTTATTAGACACTTGTGTCGAAATGAGTTGTTGGTCCACTGCATCCTTTAGGATTATCCTCAATTCCGCCTGGTATTGCTTGGTGGGGTCGGTTGTTAGTAACTCGTAAGTATCGGCATCTCCCAGCAGTCTCTGGCATTCATTGATGTAGTCCTTAGTGTCCTGGAGGACAATAGCTCCTCCCTTGTCCGCCCCACGGATAATGATATCTTGTCTTTTGCCAAGGGATTGTAGAGCAAGCTGTTGTGCATGAGTCAGATTGTTTTGAAACTTTTTGGTGCTTGCTTTTCCTTCTTTCTCCAACATGCGGTTAAAAGTTTTTATGGAGGGGTTATAGGAAACCGGATCGAATTTTGACCTGGAACCAAGCTTCTGTATGGTGGGGGGTAGAGCTTCTTGGTGGGAGTTGGCTGGATTTTTAGAAAAGTGTTCTTTGATCTTAAGAGTGCGGTGAAACTTGAATGTATCTATCTTCCATTGGAACTCGTCCCGTTTGCAGGTTGGGACAAACGAAAGTCCCTTGTTGAGCACACTGAGTTCATCCTGGGACAAAGGGGTAGAAGATAGATTAAACACCGCATTGGTGTCTACTTCGGCTGTCTTACTCCTCTCCTGCCGCCACTTCTGACCACCACGTCTGGTGTAGTTTTTCCTCTGCCCCTTCCCCTTGGCACCCGGCCGACCCGGGTGTTTGCCCCTAAAGGGGTAATTTCAGGTTGACTTGGGGGTATGGGCGTGGTGTCATCTGTGTCGCTTGCAGAGGTACTTGTGGGATTTTTTTGAAGAGGTCTGCGTCGCCGATACGGCGGGACTGTGGACTGCTTATTGCCGCCTGGCATGGTACCCAGCCACGAATACACTCTGTGCTGAGCATAATCCTGCTGCACTTTGGTTAATTTCTCTCTCTTGTAGCGGAGGAGCTCCATCCGGTACTGGTCCAGCTGTTTTTGTAGCTTGGCAATGTAGTCCTCAGTTTTATCATCCTTGAGCTGGGTGAGGTGTTCTGCTTCAAACTGGCTGACCTTTTCTTTGGTGATATTGTGTTCTTTAGTGGCTTCTTCTATCACCAATAGAACTAGGTCCATCGAACACTTATTTAGGATTGATATCCATCTTTTGCAAAACTGGACGCTGTATCTCCCTATGGTAGGCATGTTGTGCACCCGAAAGCCCCGTGGGATCTGTTTTGCTCGAAAGTAGTCCGACAGAGTACGACTGTGGTATAGATAGTCGAGTTCTCTTTTTTTGAGACGAAACAGTTCTTTATAAATCTCATTGGTCCCCACTTCCCCAACCTCATCAAAGACTGGTTCCTTGTTCAGTATTCGATCAGCCTCCACGTCTGAGAAGCTGAGAGTGTCAAAGGTATCGCATTCCAGCAGGAACGCTGTGAAGTCCTGGCTGTCAGGGGCTGATGCAGCCATGCTGGTACTCACTGTGACTGATGTGAAAAACACAGGAGAAGATGTTCCGATCACTGCAGAAGAGATCCTCCTGGAAACAGTAAAATGCTTGTTTAACAGTCCGGGTGCCCTGAGAGAACCTTGCAGTGAAATGGATGCAAGGTGCAATACAGTCCAACAGTATCTCCGGCACTCCGTTGCCCCGAGTCCTGGGGTGTCTGTGCCCTGGTGCCTTCCGTGTGTGGCCCAGCCACCAAAGATAACGAGCGGGTGATGGCGGCACTCAGAGTCGGTCACACAATGTTTAAGTGCTGAAAACTTTAATCTACGTTTCGGGGTACTAGACCCCTTCGTCAGGATAAAAAATTTGCACGTATGCCTACAGTTGTTTCCGGGTGCGTCTGAAGTCAGTCCCGTTGCTATGGCACCGGCCGGAGGCCGGCTCCGTCACATCCGCTAGACGCGCCAGCAGAAACCGGAAGTGGGGGAGTGCGTACTCCGGAGGACGGGCCGGGCATGGAGACCGACGGAAGACTTCCTGGGTAAGTAAATGTATTTATACAAGTTGTGTGACCACTATTTTTTATCCTGACGAAGGGGTCTAGTACCCCGAAACGTAGATTAAAGTTTTCAGCACTTAAACATTGTGTGACCGACTCTGAGTGCCGCCATCACCCGCTCGTTATCTTTGGTGGCTGGGCCACACACGGAAGGCACCAGGGCACAGACACCCCAGGACTCGGGGCAACGGAGTGCCGGAGATACTGTTGGACTATATATATATATATATATATATATATATATATATATATATATATATATATATATATATATATATATATATATATATATATATATATATATATATATATATATGGAACAAAGAGTGGGGTACCCTTTCAATGCGCTAGATAAAGTAGATTGGGCAGCACTCTGTCAGTCCCCCCTGTTAGCGGGGGAAGTGGGGAATAGAAGAAAAAAGATAGAAGACAGAGCGCGCCACTATTTTATGGAGATCCACCACCAGAAGGATCAAGAAAATATATCGACAGGTCACTGTACAACAGTATTTAATACAATTAATTTAAAAACAAAGTAAAAACATTTTTGCTTTTATGCAGTCAGTTGGTCGAATCGATATAATCAGGAAAAAACTCCCAAGGCGTTTCGTCAAAAAAAATGACTTCCTCAGGGGTAACTTTCTAGGTGGTGGAGAAAGGCCATATTACTAATTTAGTATATACACAATTAAGTAGTTACTTTTTCAATACTGAGAATGTACATACCCTTAGGTAAATGGATAGTGAATGTAAGTTTTCACTCCGGATAGCGGTCTTACTGACAAACTGTACAAAAGTGTGCAAATGGATCCCTTGGAGATCTTAATGCTGGTATCCAGCTGCAACTATAGCATAATAATAGAGTATACAAAGAAAATAAAATACTGTACTCTATTATTATGCTATAGTTGCAGCTGGATAAACCGCCAATGCATCTACCTGGCTACCCCGCTAGTGGGGAGCCAGGGTATACGTATCCCTGCCATGCTTGTGGCTGAAGGAAGTCCGCGAGGCACGCTGCATGCAGCGGCGACCGGATTCTCTGGTACAGTGGTCCCCTTGCAGGCAGGTAGGGCAGGGTGCTACCTGCCTGTCTGACCGCGCTGTACTCTCACAGAACTGAGCCGCGCTGTACTCTCAAAGTACTGAGATGCGCTTTTAGAGCAATCCCACCTGGTTCCCTGCTAACAGGGACCCAGGGGCATACTTACCCCTGTAGCTGCTGTACGCGCCGAGGCTTGCGGTCCGCGAGGCGCGCTGCATGCAGCGGCGCCGGGGACCCCGGAACGGTGGTTCTGTCAGCCAGGTTCCGGAGGCAAGCTGCAAGCAGCTGCAACCGGTCCCTCAACAGCGCCCTCGTCGCAGGCAGATAGGGACAGGGACTATCTGCCTGTGTAGATCTTAAAAATCCGGAAAAATAAAGAAAAAATTAGAAAAGCCCAAGAGTGAGCTAACAATGCGCCCAGCTCCCGCAGGGCACATGCTAAGACTGCCTAGGAGAGGAAGTAGAAGGGGAGGAGTTAGTCACTGTTAATTTATTCTAAAGTGCCCAAGCTCCCTGTGGTCGCCCTTCTATTCCCCACTGTAACTCTCCAGTGTCACCTAGTGGAGGAAAGAGAAATAATGATGCAGCTGATAAACCTCCCATTCTCGGGTTACATACATGAGGATAAGATTGAATTAAGCACAAAGATGATAACAAGAGCCGGATGCCCCCCGACAGTCACTATACCGACATTGGAATCCCGACTGCTAAATGCCCGATGAGCCACCGAACCTGCACGGGGCTTCTTTGCGCTCGCTCCCTTGTCAGAGTACCGGTAGTCAGTAAATGTTAGGTAAAACCACAATTAGAAGCCAAATTACAGTATAAGTTGGCTGGGGGCGGGGTCTAATGTTGAGTCTGTTCCGCCACACCCCCTGAAAGCGGCCTGCGGTTGCTTCTCCCAGAGAGGATATTGACAAAGAACCAAGCAATCATCTCCCGGCATTATGCTAGCGCAGCTGTAAAACAACAGAAACTGCTCTAAATGCTTCTTAATCTTCTTCTTTTATCTCTGTCCAAGACGATGGATCCCTAGATCATGCACATGACATTCTAGGGCAGTGGTTCCCAACCGTGGTCCTCAAGTCCCCCCAACAGTGCACGTTTTCCAGGTCACCCAGCAGGTGCACTCATTATTCAGACACATTTTAAAAGATCCACAGGTGGAGCTAATTATATCACTTGTGATTCTGTGTGGAGACCTGGAAAATGTGCACTGTTGGGGGTACTTGAGGACCAGGGTTGGGAACCACTGTTCTAGGGCAGTCATGTCCAACCTGCGGCCCTCCGGCTGTTGCGAAACTACAAGTCCCATCATGCCTTGCCATAGTTTTGCTATTAGCGAGTGCTAAAACTATGGCAAGGCATGCTGGGATGTGTAGTTTCACAGGAGCTAGAAGGCCGCAGGTTGTACATGCCTGCTCTAGAGCGTAAGCCAGTTTTGGCAGTCACATACAGTAGGTGGGGTCTAATGAACGATACGACCATATTGCTAACACTATCAGTTCTTATACTACTACTCCCAGCATCCGCCACCATACACTACTTTCCTATATACAGTTTCCCAGAGTGTTTGTGCCACAATAAATATAACAAAAGGCATTGTAACCCCTCCGCATCATTTCAGCCGAGTCGGGTGCGGTCCGAAAGGGCCACCCCGGGGGGGCGCGGAGCAGTGTCCGCAGGTTGGACGGGGGGGGGGCACAGGCAGCCTGCACTGCTGTCTGCTATACCCTGCAGACAGCAGTAGCAGAGGAGGTGAATGGATGCCTGTGAGCAGCATCCATTCACCTCCCGGACAAGGGGTGGACGGGGGCTGGGGGCAGCCCAGCAGATTACCTTAGTGCTGGGCTTGCCCCCAGCGCAGCATTCCGGGTCCTGGCGGCGGCGATCGGAGATGACATAATCTCCAAGCGGCAGGGGGGATGCGACAGTGGTGTAAAAGGGTGCAAACGCAGGGTCACACCCGGCTTGAAGCAGGGATCAAAAACCTGGATGCGACCTGGCGTTTTTGGTATAAAAGGGGTACTATTAACTAGTCTATGAATCTGATGTAGATCACTTTTCTTTGTGGTTACAACATACTTCCCTCCAATTGAAAACTACAGTCAGGAAAATTACAGTAGGATGCGCCAAGCGCCTTTGTAAGGGGCGTGTCACACAGTGCCCAAAGGGCGTGTCTAACTCCACATGGAGCAGTACGGATGGTGTAATGGTTAGCATTACTGCCTCACAGCACTGAGGTAATGGGTTCGATTCCCACCATGGCTCTAACTGTGTGGAGTTTGTATATTCTCCCCATACTTGCGTGGGTTTCCTCCTGGTGCTTCTTCCCATGAGAGCACTTGCGCCTTGTCAAAGGGATACATCCTATTAACCTTTCCTGGAATAGCCACTCTCTTGTCTGGCTGCTTCCATTCTTCGGTTATTATGTCCTTTAGAGTTTGCGATAAAGGAAACGTTTTACTTTTCTGTTTCCTATCCTTGAAAAGCATTTCTTGCAAGCTTATATCCTCTTGCTTGTCTTCAATATTTAATGCTTTATAAATACGGATTTATTTATATTAACAGTTTCCTCCCACAATCCAAAAATATACTGGTAGGTTAATTGGCTTCCAACAAAATTAACCCTGGAATGTGTGTGTGTGTGGTAGGGATTAGATTGTAAGCTCCACTGGGGCAGGGACTGATGTGAATGTTCAAGTATTCTCTGTAAAGCGCTGTGAAATATGTGTGCGCTATATAAGAAACTGATAATAAATAAATAAACCTATGGGCGTGTCTATGCCTAAATGCTTCTTGTGAGATATTTCTATAGAACATTAGGTCTATAGAATTTTTGAAAGGTTTTTTTTTTTTTAAAGAATGATTTTTATTTCAAAGCATCATATAGATAGAACCATACATTGCCTGAATAAAAGTATGCAGACTTCCAGCAACAGTACAGAAAACTAAATGTAGAGGGTGATTCAGACCTGCTTGATTGGCTGCAAGTAACTTTTTCGGTACATCTTTCTAGTATGGCGTAGGACAGTGGTTCCCAAACTTTTTTTAAATCCCAACACCCAAGAGCAGTGGTTCTCAACCTCGGTCATCAGGACTCCCCAACAGTGTACATTTTCCAGGCCTCCATGCAGGATCTTTTAAAATGTGTCAGTGAATAATGAGTGCACCTGCCGGGTGACCTGGAAAACGCAGACTGTTGGGGGGTCCTGAGGACCGAGGTTGGGACCCACAGACCTAGAGAGAGTATCAGAATTTCCTCTACCTCCGCCATGGCAGCCATCATGTATGGGTTTCTCCCTGCTGGGTAGTGCTTTTGGAAAGGAAAAAAAGACCTCTGGATCCTATAAGAAGACTCCTCCTCCATACACCAGTGTCTTTTTTTCCTTTCCGGGTAGTGCATGTGTGTGGACACCAGCTCACCTCACGCTGCAGACTGTCGCTCCCTGCAGCTGCTGTGGCTTCATGCAGGAGAGAAGGAGACCATAAGCTCTCATTATGCCGAATGCGGGCCCCATGGGGTAGCTGTGCGGCGGCGTCCAGGGGAGCAGCACTTGCCAAACAACTTACACGCGTTCCCCTGCCCCAGCTCTGTGCTAAGGGCGGACGCCGGGTAGTGCGCGTGACGTATACCTCAGGAGGATAAGACGCGTCATTCGGACGCGACTTCCGGTAACGCGTTCATTGGCGGAGCCGGCGTGTGTTCAGTGCCACGCTGATCTGAGGCTAGGTGTGTGATCGGGACCGGGATTCAGCCGGTATACGCTAGCGTCTTGGTTGCCTGGACTTGTGAGGCACGCGGGACTGGGTACACGTACAGGCTTGTGGTGAGTTGTATCTGGCTTACTGTTCTTGTATGAAGTTACGTGCTGGTACTTAGACGTGGCTATGTTTTTAGAAGGCGCACTACCAATTATGGAGGAAGACAGGCAGTCTGGCGTAAAAACTGGGTGAGCAGCGTGCTGGTGTAAGGGTGTCCACGTGGTGTTGGTTAAAAGTATTCATAGTGACTGGTTGGTGGTGTCATTTTAGGTCTGAGTCTAGCAAGGATAAGGGTAAAAGCAAGCAGAAGAAATCTGCACTGAGCAAGTGTGCAACATGTGACAAGACTCTGCCAGATAAACACGTGGGGACTGTGTGTGAAGGCTGTAAGGCGTCTCAGTTATTTCCCCCGGCTCAAATGGCGAGCCTGGTGCAAATGTTGAAAACGGCTTTGGCAGACACGTTTGCGCCTAAGGAGGATCCGGGTAAAACGCCCATTAAACGGAAAAGTTATGTGCTAAGTGAAGATATGAATGATACAGCGGGTCAGTCGACCAGTGCTAATATGCTTGGTGGTGACTTAGATGACGGAGATGAGGATGATCCAGGTCAGGATAGGTCGGACGCGGACTTTAATGCCGACATGGTTGATAACCTACTGGTCCGTATTTATAAAGCATTAAATATTGAAGACAAGCAAGAGGATATAAGCTTGCAAGAAATGCTTTTCAAGGATAGGAAACAGAAAAGTAAAACGTTTCCTTTATCGCAAACTCTAAAGGACATAATAACCGAAGAATGGAAGCAGCCAGACAAGAGAGTGGCTATTCCAGGAAAGGTTAATAGGATGTATCCCTTTGACAAGGCGCAAGTGCTCTCATGGGAAGAAGCACCTAAAATAGATGCTGCGGTGGCAAGGTTGTCGAAGAAAACGACATTGCCACTAGAAGAGGCCAACGCCTTTAAAGATCCAATGGATCGGAAGATCGAGTTGGGCCTAAGGAAGCAGCATTTAATTTCAGGGGCTTCCCTAAAAGCAGCGTCGGCAATGGCAGTAACTTCCAGAATAATAAGAGGCTGGTGTCAGCAATTAGAAGGGGATATTCTGGATGACCTCGCAAGTTCGGAGTTGTTAAAAATCGTACAAGATGTACAACTGGCAGTGGAGTTTGTTTGCGAAGCATCTATGGATGCGGTGAGGCTGGCAGCCAGAGCAGGGGCCGCAACAGCCGCAACAAGGAGGGCCCTCTGGTTAAAACCATGGGCAGCGGACGTACAGTCCAAGAATAAACTCCTGTCCATGCCGTTCCAAGGGGACTATTTGTTTGGTAAACAGTTGGACGAACTCGTGGCTAAAATTTCAGGGGGGAAGTCTGTCTGGCTCCCTCAGGATAAGGGAGGCAGAAGGGCGCCTCCAGCCAAGTTCGGAAGATTTCAGCCCCAAGACTATAGAGCATGGGTCCTCAAACTGCGGCCCTCCAGATGTTGTGAAACTACAAATCCCAGCATGCCTTGCCACAGTTTAACACTCCCTTACAGCAAAACTGTGGCAAGGCATGCTGGGATTTGTAGTTTCACAACATCTGGAGGGCCGCAGTTTGAGGACCCATGCTATAGAGAGTCGCGGGCATATAGACCAGGAAGGCCCTACAGAAGGGGATCCTGGATCGCAAGGGGCAATTTTCGTGCCCAAAGAAATAGGGAGAATAAATTCTCCTCCAAAAAGGAGGCACAGTGATGTCGGGTCACAAAAAGTAGGGGCCAGACTACTAAAATTTACAAGCATCTGGTCCGGGACCACTGGAGACAAGTGGGTCCAAGAGGTAGTATCCTCCGGGTACAAAGTGGAATTCAACAAAGTTCCCGGAGATTTTTTCGTTCAGTCTCCGATTCCCAAAGACAGGGAGGAGAGAAAAGCCTTATTTGCAAGTTTACAAGAAATGCTGGAACAAGAAGTAGTCAGCATTGTTCCAGAGGATCAGGAATTTCGGGGATGCTTCTCCCGTTTCTTTTTAGTAAGGAAAACGACAGGGGGATTTCGGACCATACTAGATCTGAGACGACTCAATCAGTTCGTAGAGGTCAAACCTTTCAAAATGGAGAGTATCAAATCTGTGATACTAGACTTAAGTCAAAAAGACTTCATGACATCGATAGATCTCAGAGACGCCTATTTGCATGTTCCAATCTGCATAAGCCATCGAAAATATCTGAGGTTCAGGCTAATGGACACAAGCTATCAATTCAACGCCCTGCCATTCGGTCTGGCTACATCCCCGAGGACATTCTCCAAGGTTCTGGTTGTGCTGATAGCAGCACTAAGACAGAGTGGGATAAGGTTATTCCCTTACCTCGACGACATTTTAATAGTCGCAGACTCCGAGGAGAAGGCGCAAGAGCACACAGACAGAGTGGTACAATGTCTGCTGGAACACGGTTGGTTAATAAATTACAAAAAGAGCCAATTGATTCCTGCTCAAGAACTGACATACCTAGGGGTAGTGATCAATACAAAAGAACTAAATATTTCCTTGACAGAAAGCAGAAGAAGAAAACTAGTGCAGCAAGTGAAAAGTTTACAAAGAAAACGCGTTGTGTCCTCACGAGGCTGCATGGAAGTGCTAGGCCTAATGGCAGCAGCCATAGAGGTGGTTCCGTGGGCAAGGTTCCATACAAGGAAACTCCAAAGCTGTTTTCTTCTTCAATGGAACAAAAACTCAAAAGATTTGTCCCAAAGGATAGTCCTGTCCACAAAGGCCAGACAAGACTTGGACTGGTGGGCAGTAGAAGACAGATTGGTGGCAGGAAGATACTTTGGTAGGAAGCAGCAGGTTACACTAACCACAGACGCCAGCGAAACAGGCTGGGGAGCAACCTTCAATCATCAAGTGGCTCAAGGAAAATGGCAGCAAGATTGGAGGGAGGCTCACTCCAACCTGAGGGAAATGGAGGCAGTGGTCAGAGCCTGCAGGTGGTTTCAGAGTCAACTGCAAGGAAGAGAAGTGATCGTGAGGTCCGACAATCAGGCAGTAGTGGCCTATGTAAATCGGCAAGGGGGGACACGGAGCAGAGCATTGATGGAGGTGGCCGCCAAACTGTTCGAATGGGCGGAAGGTCGGGTTCTGAGCATCACGGCAGTATACCTGGCAGGGAAAGAAAATGTGGTGGCCGACCAATTAAGCAGAAAAGAATGCCTGCCAGGAGAATGGGGCCTCAACCAGAGGGTATTCGAAAACCTGGTGGAAAGATGGGGACGTCCACAAGTAGACCTTATGGCGACGGCAGCAAACAGAAAAGTACCCAGGTTTTTTTCCAGGTTCTGGGAACCACTGGCGGAACAAGTAAACGCACTTTCAGTGCCTTGGAACATGGAGAGAGCTTATGTTTTTCCCCCAATACCGATGATTCAGAGGCTATTGAGGAAACTACAGAGGGAAGAGATCGAAGTAGTAACGATTCTTCCTTATTGGCCTCGCAGAGCATGGTTCAATACGGTACAGAAGTTTGCAGTGGAAGATCCGTGGAGGCTACCTTCGACCAAGGATCTGCTAGTACAAGGAGAAGTGTTCAAAGAACAGCCGGAGTCGTGGAAACTGACGGCCTGGTTGCTGAGATCGGAAGCCTGAAAGCAAAGGGGTTCAGTGAAGGAGTAGTGGATACGTTGCTTAAGGCAAGAAAGCCGGTAACCATGAAGATATATTATAGAGTGTGGAAAAAGTATGCTTTTTGGTCGAAGGAGAACAGTAAGAATCCTCGTAGTGTGGTCACCGTTCTTTCCTTTCTACAAGAAGGTCTTCGAATGAACCTCTCCCCAAGTACTTTGAAGGTGCAAATCTCGGCTATATCATGCATCTTGGATTGGGACATAGCCAAGAACAGATATGTACAAAGGTTCATGCAGGCAGTGAAAAGAATTAAACCAAGGGTGAGAAGTCCGATACCATCATGGGACTTGAACCTGGTACTAGGAGTTCTGACAGAATCACCGTTTGAGCCACTACAAGAGGTGGCCTTGAAATTTTTGTCATGGAAAGTGTTGTTTTTAGTGGCCATGACCTCAGCGCGTAGAGTATCGGAACTCCAAGCACTGTGGATAAAGGAGCCGTACTTTAAGATGTATACAGATAAAGTAGTCTTGAGGACAAATCCAATGTTTGTACCGAAGGTGGCGTCAGAATTCCATATCAATCAGGAGATCATATTACCTACGTTTTGTACAAATCCTACAAATAGTAAAGAAAGCAGATTGCATTGCCTGGACTTGGTCAGAGCCCTTTCCATTTATAAACAAAGGACGGCTGAATTTCGTAAAGTAGACAATTTGTTTATATTATCAGAAGGAGGAAGGAAGGGGCAAAGAGCCTCTAAGCAAACTCTATCAAGATGGATTAAAAGCTGTGTTCGACAAGCGTATGTCATAAGGCAGCAGGAGCCGCCTGAAGGGTTTAAAGCCCACTCAACGCGATCAATGGCGTCATCGTGGGCAGAGAAAGAATCTGCCTCACTAACAGAGATTTGCAAGGCTGCAGGGTGGTCCTCAGCCCACACATTTACAAAACATTATAGAGTGGACGTCTGGTCCTCTGCAGATGCCAAGTTCGGGAGGAAGGTCCTGAGCGCGGCGGTAAACGAAGACGTGAAGTAAACGTTCTTTTTTGAGTTATGAATTACGTGGCCGGTGGCCTGATCTTGTGTTATATGTGAGTATGACCCACCCTATGAAATACGGTACTGCTTGGGCATGACCCATACATGATGGCTGCCATGGCGGAGGTAGAGGAAATACCGGGTTATTACCTGGTAACGGGTTTTCCTCTACTCCGCCATGGCAGCGGTATTTCCCTCCCTTAATACGGTATGTTACGTGGAATAATGATGTTCGTTTGTTTTAAAGCTGAAGAAATATAAAGACACTGGTGTATGGAGGAGGAGTCTTCTTATAGGATCCAGAGGTCTTTTTTTCCTTTCCAAAAGCACTACCCAGCAGGGAGAAACCCATACATGATGGCTGCCATGGCGGAGTAGAGGAAAACCCGTTACCAGGTAATAACCCGGTATTTTTTTCACAGCAGCACTAGGCTAAAAGTTTCTTTATTGAAAAATGCCAAAAAAATATATATTTAGTTGATTGTTTATATCGTACTTAAAAGTAATTATGTGGTGAGGCAAGTGATTCACTTCTGTTATCACATATTTTACGATTGGCAGCCACCAGCACTGATTTTGCCTATTATTTTGACCATAATTATAATTACATGACCAGATTAATGTTTTATTCTCAAGACACTGTTATAAATACTCGCAGAGGTTTTCTCAATGCCACAAATCCTTTTCCAGGATGAGCTGAATTAAAACAGTAATAAAACCCACAATAAATATGACTGTTTGTTTTAGAGCAGTATTGGAGTTTAGGGGATTTACTAGTATCAGGGTAGAACAGAAAGCAGTTTATTAACCCCTGGGGTCAGTGTGATACTGACAGGTGTCACAACTGAAGATGTACTGTAACAAGAGACTGTTTAGAATTGGTAACGGTGAGCTGCAGTTATACAGTAGTGAAGAGTTTTCATAAAAGTGTAGAAAGAGGTGTTTATATAAAGAAGGGGCAACATGCATGGGTAGAACTATTTGTGAACTGAACGTAGCAGCTGCCAGGTGAGTTGGCGGGGTACCACAGGCGATTCCCCACCCTAGCAGATGGGGGCCTTAAGAGCTGCAGAGTTATTCAAGTTGGGTCAAAATCTGCGCTAGTCCTCTTGTTGCGAACCACGGTGAAGGCAGATACATCTGACCATATCACCCTCCTTCTGTCATCCGTAGGACACAGAAATTAGTGTTCCTGCCCTTTTTGTGTCTGGGACTTTGCGCCCTTCCGCTGCCCCCCTGGTGCGCTGACACCCCGTTGCAAACTTTCTCATCCGCCCCCCCTGCATGCACTGAAACGCTGATGAGCTCTCTGCTGAAAGCTGTGTGTCTGTTGTTACAGATGTAGCCCGCCACCGTCCCCCATGCTGTTACCACTGCTGAAGTCCTGAGAAGTGAGCGGCATGGCAGCTCTTTAAAGTGACAAATCCCCCCCCGCCACAACGCTAAGCTGCTCTCTGCTAGCAGTGGCTGTCAGCTCTTCCTGCCGGCTAAGCCCTCCCTCCACAGACAGGAGGGCTTGCTGGGGTTGCTTTTCCCATTCTGGGTAACAAGGATATAATACCTCCTGGGCAACGAGCATGAAACCTTCTTGGCAACTAAGCATAAAACCTTTGGCATTGAGTAAGAAACCCCTGGCAATGAGCATGTAGGTAAGAGGCTCTTATGTGCCATCATATGTAGTCGCTGTTAAGGTGTGCGATGGGTATTACAGTGTGGGTCATCGTGTGCGATGGGCATTACAGTGTGGATCATCGTGTGTGATGGGCATTACAGTGTGGGTCATCGTGTGTGATGGGCATTACAGTGTGGGTCATCGTGTGTGATGGGCATTACAGTGTGGGTCATCGTGTGTGATGGGCATTACAGTGTGGGTCATCGTGTGTGATGGGCATTTCAGTGTGGGTCATCGTGTGTGATGGGCATTACAGTGTGGACCGTCATCATGTGCGATGGGCATTACAGTGTGGGCCACTATCATGTGCGTTGGCTATTACAGTGTGGGTCATCATGTGCGATGGGCATTACAGTGGGTGCCATCATGTGTGATAGGCATTACAGTGTGGGTCATCATGTGCGATGGGCATTACAGTGGGGGCCATCATGTGCGATGGGCATTACAGTGTGGGTCATCATGTGTGATGGGCATTACAGTGTGGGCTATCATGTGTGATAGGCATTACAGTGTGGGACATCATGTGCGATAGGCATTACGGTGTGGACAACCATCATGTGTGATGGGCATTACAGTGTGGGCCATCATGTGCGATAGGCATTACGGTGGGGGCCATCATGTGTGATGGGCATTACAGTGTGGGCCATCATGTGTGATGGATATTACAGTGTGGGTCATCGTGTGTGATGGGCATTACAGTGTGGGTCATCGTGTGTGATGGGCATTACAGAGTGGACCGTCATCATGTGCGATGGGCATTACAGTGTGGGCCACTATCATGTGCGATGGGCAAAGGCGCTTGGCGCATCCTACTGTCATTTTCCTGACTGTAGTTTTCAATTGGAGGGAAGTATGTTGTAACCACAAAGAAAAGTGATCTACATCAGATTCATAGACTAGTTAATAGTACCCCTTTTATACCAAAAACGCCAGGTCGCATCCAGGTTTTTGATCCCTGCTTCAAGCCGGGTGTGACCCTGCGTCTGCACCCTTTTACACCACTGTCGCATCCCCCCTGCCGCTTGGAGATTATGTCATCTCCGATCGCCGCCGCCAGGACCCGGAATGCTGCGCTGGGGGCAAGCCCAGCACTAAGGTAATCTGCTGGGCTGCCCCCAGCCCCCGTCCACCCCTTGTCCTGGAGGTGAATGGATGCCGCTCACAGGCATCCATTCACCTCCTCTGCTACTGCTGTCTGCAGGGTATAGCAGACAGCAGTGCAGGCTGCCTGTGCCCCCCCCCCGTCCAACCTGCGGACACTGCACCGCGCCCCCCCGGGGTGGCCCTTTCGGACCGCACCCGACTCGGCTGAAATGATGCGGAGGGGTTACAATGCCTTTTGTTATATTTATTGTGGCACAAACACTCTGGGAAACTGTATATAGGAAAGTAGTGTATGGTGGCGGATGCTGGGAGTAGTAGTATAAGAACTGATAGTGTTAGCAATATGGTCGTATCGTTCATTAGACCCCACCTACTGTATGTGACTGCCAAAACTGGCTTACGCTCTAGAGCAGGCATGTACAACCTGCGGCCTTCTAGCTCCTGTGAAACTACACATCCCAGCATGCCTTGCCATAGTTTTAGCACTCGCTAATAGCAAAACTATGGCAAGGCATGATGGGACTTGTAGTTTCGCAACAGCCGGAGGGCCGCAGGTTGGACATGACTGCCCTAGAACAGTGGTTCCCAACCCTGGTCCTCAAGTACCCCCAACAGTGCACATTTTCCAGGTCTCCACACAGAATCACAAGTGATATAATTAGCTCCACCTGTGGATCTTTTAAAATGTGTCTGAATAATGAGTGCACCTGCTGGGTGACCTGGAAAACGTGCACTGTTGGGGGGACTTGAGGACCACGGTTGGGAACCACTGCCCTAGAATGTCATGTGCATGATCTAGGGATCCATCGTCTTGGACAGAGATAAAAGAAGAAGATTAAGAAGCATTTAGAGCAGTTTCTGTTGTTTTACAGCTGCGCTAGCATAATGCCGGGAGATGATTGCTTGGTTCTTTGTCAATATCCTCTCTGGGAGAAGCAACCGCAGGCCGCTTTCAGGGGGTGTGGCGGAACAGACTCAACATTAGACCCCGCCCCCAGCCAACTTATACTGTAATTTGGCTTCTAATTGTGGTTTTACCTAACATTTACTGACTACCGGTACTCTGACAAGGGAGCGAGCGCAAAGAAGCCCCGTGCAGGTTCGGTGGCTCATCGGGCATTTAGCAGTCGGGATTACAATGTCGGTATAGTGACTGTCGGGGGGCATCCGGCTCTTGTTATCATCTTTGTGCTTAATTCAATCTTATCCTCATGTATGTAACCGAGAATGGGAGGTTTATCAGCTGCATCATTATTTCTCTTTCCTCCACTAGGTGACACTGGAGAGTTACAGTGGGGAATAGAAGGGCGACCACAGGGAGCTTGGGCACTTTAGAATAAATTAACAGTGACTAACTCCTCCCCTTCTACTTCCTCTCCTAGGCAGTCTTAGCATGTGCCCTGCGGGAGCTGGGCGCATTGTTAGC
This sequence comes from Crinia signifera, assembly GCF_055691185.1. Classification (NCBI taxonomy): domain Eukaryota; kingdom Metazoa; phylum Chordata; class Amphibia; order Anura; family Myobatrachidae; genus Crinia; species Crinia signifera. The sequence continues at coordinate 171,655 of NW_028142055.1, read as the reverse complement.
TCACTCTTGGGCTTTTCTAATTTTTTCTTTATTTTTCCGGATTTTTAAGATCTACACAGGCAGATAGTCCCTGTCCCTATCTGCCTGCGACGAGGGCGCTGTTGAGGGACCGGTTGCAGCTGCTTGCAGCTTGCCTCCGGAACCTGGCTGACAGAACCACCGTTCCGGGGTCCCCGTCGCCGCTGCATGCAGCGCGCCTCGCGGACCGCAAGCCTCGGCGCGTACAGCAGCTACAGGGGTAAGTATGCCCCTGGGTCCCTGTTAGCAGGGAACCAGGTGGGATTGCTCTAAAAGCGCATCTCAGTACTTTGAGAGTACAGCGCGGCTCAGTTCTGTGAGAGTACAGCGCGGTCAGACAGGCAGGTAGCACCCTGCCCTACCTGCCTGCAAGGGGACCACTGTACCAGAGAATCCGGTCGCCGCTGCATGCAGCGTGCCTCGCGGACTTCCTTCAGCCACAAGCATGGCAGGGATACGTATACCCTGGCTCCCCACTAGCGGGGTAGCCAGGTAGATGCATTGGCGGTTTATCCAGCTGCAACTATAGCATAATAATAGAGTACAGTATTTTATTTTCTTTGTATACTCTATTATTATGCTATAGTTGCAGCTGGATACCAGCATTAAGATCTCCAAGGGATCCATTTGCACACTTTTGTACAGTTTGTCAGTAAGACCGCTATCCGGAGTGAAAACTTACATTCACTATCCATTTACCTAAGGGTATGTACATTCTCAGTATTGAAAAAGTAACTACTTAATTGTGTATATACTAAATTAGTAATATGGCCTTTCTCCACCACCTAGAAAGTTACCCCTGAGGAAGTCATTTTTTTTGACGAAACATAGTTACATAGTAGGTAAGGCTGAAAAAAGACTTGCGTCCATCTAGTTCAACCTGGTATAGATATCCATTGCTGATTTGGTAGGTTCTGGTATTTTACAGACAAATTATATTTCTTATTTGTACCCATGGATGTTTTTCTCCAGTAAATGTTTGTCCAACTTTGCCTTGAACGCATTTAATGAGCAAGCCGTTACCACCTCTCTGGGAAGAGAGTTCCAGAGTTTGACTGTTCTGACCGTAAAGAAATTCTTTCTACTAGCTGAATGAAATCTTTTTTCTTCTAATCTATACTCATGCCCTCGTGTCCTAGATTCCTTTCTAGTAGAAAATAGGGTGTGTGACAGTTCCTTATATTGGCCCTTGATATACTTGTACATGTTGAGCATGTCCCCCCTTAAACGTCTCTTTTCTAATGTAAATAGTCCCAAATTGCTTAATCTCTCCCCGTAGCTTAAATTCTCCATTCCCCTAATAAGCTTTGTTGCTCGCCTTTGGACTTTTTCTAATTCTATGATGTCCTTTTTATAGTGTGGGGCCCAGAACTGTACTCCATACTCTAGGTGAGGTCTCACCAATGCTTTATATAGTGGCATAATTACCCTTGAGTCCCTAGTTTCCATTCCCCTCTTAATACATGCCAGAATTTTGTTGGCCTTTTTTGTAGCTACATTACAATGGGCACTACATCCTAGATTGCTGTCTATTTGGACTCCTAGATCCTTTTCAAGTATGGAATTACCCAGTTCCTCTCCGCTAAGGTTGTAACTTGCACACTGGTTGTGTCTCCCAAGGTGCATAACCTTACATTTATCTACATTGAACCTCATCTTCCATTTTTTAGCCCACTCATCTAGAATTGCAAGATCATTTTGAAGCATGGTGACATCTTCTGGTGATTTGATGACTTTGCTAAGTTTTGTATCGTCCGCAAAGATGGATACATTGCTGAGTAACCCTATCCCAATATCGTTAATAAAAATGTTAAACAAAATGGGCCCCAAAACCGAGCCCTGGGGCACTCCACTTAGTACCGGTATCATATCTGATACGGCACCATTCACAACCACTCTTTGTTCTCTATTACATAGCCAATTCCCTACCCATCTGCAGATATTTTCACCCAATCCTAGGTTCTCTATTTTATTAATCAATCTCTTGTGTGGGACAGTATCAAATGCTTTAGCGAAATCTAGGAAAATCACATCTACAGCATTTCCATTATCGAGGTTTTTGCTAACCTCTTTGGGAGTTTTTTCCTGATTATATCGATTCGACCAACTGACTGCATACAAGCAAAAATGTTTTTACTTTGTTTTTAAATTAATTGTATTAAATACTGTTGTACAGTGACCTGTCGATATATTTTCTTGATCCTTCTGGTGGTGGATCTCCATAAAATAGTGGCGCGCTCTGTCTTCTATCTTTTTTCTTCTATTCCCCACTTCCCCCGCTAACAGGGGGGACTGACAGAGTGCTGCCCAATCTACTTTATCTAGCGCATTGAAAGGGTACCCCACTCTTTGTTCCACACATATATATATATATATATATATATATATATATATCCGGAAGGGCCGTCACTCTGGACTGAAGTGAGCTGAGATGTGTAGCTTGCCCCGGTGCCAGCTTGCAGAGGGCAGCCACAATGAACTGCCCACAGAATACAATGACGAAATGAATGGGCACTCGAGGACTCACAAATGCTGGTGAAATCAAAAGGCCGTGTTTATTCCATAAGTGGTCTTACAGGCGTCAACGTTTCGGGGGCCGGACCCCCGTCGTCAGGACAAAATGCAGACAGGGTGAAGTACAGAATAAAGTGCAAGTGCATGGGTATTTATAAGACATGTTAACAAATAGGCGCTAACTTACCCCCTCCCTGTAGCCGTCCCCCACGAGCATCCACGGGCCGGTTTCCGGAGTCCTGCGCACAGCAGTGACGTCACCACGTTCGGCGGCGTCCAGCTGACCGCGCGTCATCACGGTCGTCATCCCGCGGTGACGTGGGTGGGCTGGGAAAGAGATTGCAGCTCACATTAGCATGAATACAAGTATCGTGCTACAGAAGTCATAAAGCAACAAAGGCATCCATACATACACAAAACTTCAGAGGATGCAAGTGAATAAAAAATGCAAAAAAACAAGTGAACATGACCATATTATGACTACATAGTGACATCTAGTGGCTAAAAATGAGAAGACATATATAATAAAAAACGAACATTTAAAAAGGGTATACGTATAAAAAGATAACTGCGTGCGGCCCCGAATTGGAGCCGTACTGGGCAAAAGTCAAAGTGCATATGCTGGGTGAGGTGCAAACCCTATGGCGTGAGTGGTTTAAATGCAGGGAGAAATACTGAGTCCCTGCTGGGTATCTATAATAAGCAAAAACAGCCCTGTGTGGGGTGATGCAGCCAGCATCACTGTATGCGCATAGCACCAGAAGCCAGAAATTGCAACAACAGAATGCCAGCATCTTGTATATTATATGTTATCCTGGTGTGTCACCTGGACACCGATAAGGCTGGGGGACTGGTGTCACACAGTGGGATGACAAGTACCTTTAACAAGGGGGAGAGAAAAGGAAGAAGGAAGACATGATTGTGTGTTAGTGGACCAAAATGGTTACAAAAAATTATGTAGGCCAAGTGTGTCATTAAGGCCTTTAGGGTGTAGTGTGTCCATTTTGTAAATCCACTTGGACTCAAGCTGCAGAAGCTGTTTGGAACGGTTGCCACCCCGTATGTGTACCGGCACGTGGTCTATGATCTTATATTTGATCATTGCCATGTTATGTTTGGCCTTGGCGAAATGCCTGGTCACTGGTTGCTCCCCTGAGCCAGAATGAAGGGCTGCCCGTATGGTACAATCGGTCTTGCCGATGTAATGTATTCCACATGGACAATAAATGATGTAGATAACAAATTTAGTCGTGCACGTGAGGGGCCATCTGATTTAAAAAATTTTTACCCGTATAGAGATGTGCAACTTCGGTCATGAAGCTGCATGTTGTGCAGCCTAGGCACCGGTAACAGCCCATTCTGGTGGGTCTGATTTGTCTAGAAGGGGTGTCAAAATTTGTAATCTCGGTCTTGACCAATAGGTCCTTCAAGTTTGGGCCGCGCTTGTAGCTCGGCATCAGCTTGGTGTCTTTGAACACCGGTAGCTCGGGATCCGAACGCACAATTTCCCACCAGTTTTTTACTCTGCTGGTGGTTTCTCGGCTGGCAGAGCTAAAGTCATTAACCCATGGAATACATGGCTTTATGACTTTAGGTGTTGCACCTGTGATAAGAGTGGTGCGCTCACACGCCAGAGCCCTGGCCTTGGCTTTAAGTAGGCCCTGTCTGGGGTAGCCTCTGTCCTCGAACTTCTGCTGCATGATGTCCAGTTGGTGATGGGTTTCAGAGTCGGTATCAGTGATCCTGCATACTCTCAAAAACTGAGTATGGGAGACTCTCCACCGTGTTGTGTGGGTGCGAGCTGTTGTGTCTAAGTATAGTATTGCGATCTGTCTGTTTGACATACAAAGAAGTGTGTGTAAATCCCAAAAATACAAATGTGTAAAAAATAGGCGTATTTCTGCCTACGAATACACCTATTTTTTACGAATCCATTTTGGTACATTTCCCCCGATGTATACATAGTATATATATACACGCTATACTGCTGTTCTGTTCTCAAAGACAACATGAAGCATATATATCACTTGTGGAGCCGATATTTATGGTACAATACGCCCCTGTAATTCTCACATTCATAGAGATCCCACAGCACATCTCCCCCATGTGTTAGAGCCTGACATCTCCGATTTACAAACATGATCATTAGCGATCAGTTTGACCATGTTATTATTGTATACAGAGATCCATATGTAACACACCCGTCCGGATCCCTGTGTTAACACCATACAATTGTCACGCTAGATGCGGTGACATCTTCTTCACATCACTTCTTAAACATTGCTCGGGCAGTAGTCCCGTGGCATCTGAAATTTACACTTCAAACTTGCACCATTTTTTAACATTGTTTTACTGTTTTAATGTAGGTTATTTATGTGCCATTTATGTGTTGTTATAGGCAGAAGCCAAACCCGGATCCTGGAGCGGAGGTTGTCATACAGAAGTGGGCGATACGGTGGGGTCACCATAGCAACCAATCTACAACAGAGGGGAGCGTGATGATGCAGTGAGGCTCCGCCCACTGACATCCGCCTGCACCGGAAGCCGCACTGGACGCAACCGGGACGCTCCACGTACGGGAATGGTGAGTATGCACATGCTGTATGTATTTAAATGTTTGCTGTGTCACCCGCACGCGTTGTACACCTTGACAAAGGGGTATCCAGTCCCCGAAACGTCGGTCACCTCCAATAAACACATTGTTAAGCCCACGGAGTGCCGCTGCCTGCTTGGATAATTCCTTAGATAGATAGATACCAAAAAGAACCCCCACTGGGGGAATAAACAGCACTCACCAGTCTGTAGTTCAATGGAGGTACAACCAGGAGGTAATCCAAAGTTTATTTTCTGCAAGAGAGATCTTCTGACGTTTCGGTCCCCGCTGGTACCTTTATCAAGGCAGCCACTGTGTCAAATAGTCGCAACTTAAATCTGTGTGGGAAGCTGGATATATAGCCTTTGAGTATAAAGAAATATAAAAATATATGATACAGCCAGTACAGGATATGGCGGGTGAGCCAGTGAGAGGGACTATAGAGAGGTAGGGCAGGGGGATCAGAGGCGGTCCTGCAGCGATGCATAACCCACAACAGAGAGAGCCGGCACCGGGAAGGGTGATCCCTGGAGAGGACAAGGGCCTGTGCAGTGCTGTGAGCTGCTGACCTGTAAGGAGCGGAGGCTGCGCAGCTGTGAGACCAGGAATGGCGCCAGGAGAGCCAGGCTCCTCCAAGTCCCCTACTGCTGCCACCTGCCAGAGGGAAGGGAACCGCGCTGCCCCCACTAGCTGCCAACCACAGGAGGAGCCCCAAACCCGGAGAGAACAGAATGATGTGTGCTGCCGAGGTGTCCTACATAGTGCCTGCCTGTGGAGGAGCCGAGAGGGTGAAGACTAGAACCTCAAGGAAGAAGGTGCTGAGGGGGTAAATTACCTGGGAGCACACCCAGCCGGAGGATTCTCCTGAAGTTGCTCCGAAGAAGATAGAGGACGCAGCAAGTGAAGACCAAGGTGCGCAGGCACCGCGGAGGACACCCGCTCTCGAGGAACCAGGACTGGAGGACATGCAAAGGACCCCTAGCTGGAGACCTGTAGAAGCCCCCTCAGTGGTGCGGAGCTGCCCCTAGAGATGCCTGCCCGAAAGTAAGTTAAGAACACGATGTAACATCAAGGACAGGAGCTGCTCAGAGGACAGGTGACAGCCCAGCGGAGGAGAGGATAGAGGAGGATCCCCAGCCTGATAGGAGCCGGGGGTGGAAGCAGAGGCCGACCCAGAACAGCACAACAGGCGGAGCAGAGGACGACCCAGCACCTCCTGCTGCAGGAGCCGAGGACACGGGACACAAGGCAGACGTCAGGCTCATGGCAGATGCTGTGCGGCTGTGGTACAGGTATATGTGCGCTGTTGTGTGTTTATGCTGGGCGTTATGGGTAATAGAGGAGGTTTCTTTTTTAGGATGTCGGTATGTGGTAGACTCGCTAGTTATAGGATGTGTAGTATGCTAGGGTTTGTGGTTATAGTGGATGTATTTGTGTATGCAGGGCACCATTTGCGGATGTACTAAAAGGATGATCACAAAAAGGGATTGCCTGCAGTTCCTATTCGCACCACTAGATGTCACAATTTACTCCTTCGGCTGCTCCGGCAGCCCTTTAGAATAGCACCCACTCCAGTGGGCACCTAACACGAACTGAGGAGTCTGGGATGCAGTAGGGGAGGAGCCTACCCTCCAAAAGCTTTAGGATAGGTGCCTGGCTCCTGCGGACCCTCCTACATCCCAATGTGAAGCTGTGTCACCAGGACCATTGAAAGAGAAAAGTATGTGCTGCACATACTTTTTGTACTTGCTTTTCATCGCATTGTATGCACAACGCATGTACAAGGATGAATGCGATGCGTGCTATTTAAGCTCAAAATGCACGCCCGCATCGAGACGTGTATGGGCACCTTAAGTCAGAGATAACCTGTGAATTCTGACTGGGAAGTGCAATTAACAGGTCAGATGTGGACTGCTGCTTTGAAGTTGGATATCTCCATTTCCCCAGGGCCGATTTAAAAAATTCTGGTATCCCTGGAAAAAGGGGATCCTCAGCTATCAGAGTATGGCCCTTATACACCTGGGGCCCCAGAGCAAGTGCCCATTAAGCCCATACGAAAAGACCGCCCTGGTCCCGGTTCGCTGACGTCATCCGGGGGCGATTATGCTGTGTACACACGGGGGCGATAGGGGCTGAAATAGCTGGGAATATGGTTGCTGAGCGACCATATTGCCAGTGATTGGAGTGTGCACCAGCGATAAATCGCCGGGTGCGCGCTCCCGTTTTCACAAAACGGGACACTGGGCAATATGATTGCTGATATGATTGCTAGCAATATATTGCCAGCGATCATATTGCCCCGTGTGTACGCACCTTTATTCCTAACAATTTTGCTGCACCCGTCATCTTGAAACGTGCACATGTCCCTTTGTTGATGAATTTACAAGACTGCCTAATTAGAGCAACAATTGATATTTGCGTGGAGATTAATAACAGTATTACAGACACACATGCTATGACCGATAACACACACGTAACAGACTTATTTTAATTTTTTTTCTAATGCACTTTATTTCACATTTATCACTTTTCACTTATGTTTTTAATATTTCGCTGTCCTTAATAAATGATTCAATAAACATCATGTTTTAGCCAATTCTCTGTTTCTTGGGTCACTTTATTAATGTACCTATAACATTAATCAGAACATTAATATATGCTAACCTAGATTGCCCCTTGTAGGAATACTTTATCTTTCTTTGCTTCCAAGTCTAATACATATTCCTGGGTGCGCCTCCCCCATTACCAATTGATACTTAATATAGTAATGCAGGGGTGAGATAGCTATACCAATTACAGGCCGTTCGGATTGATAGCCTCTATCTATTAACCTGTATCAGCGATATCAGATGGTCGACAGTCATCAGGTCGACATACTGCAAAGTCGACATGGGTCTAGGTCGACAGGTCATTAGGTCAACATGGTCTAGGTCGACTGGGTTTTTCACTGGATTTTTGGGGGGTTTTTTGAGCCGACATGTGCCGACAGGCGGAATTTCATGCCCTACCATCCACTAGGGCAGGCGTTCCCAACCACGGTCCTCAAGGCACACCAACAGTGCAGGTTTTAGTGATATCCAGGCTTCAGCACAGATGGATTAATCCAAATCACAGGTACTAATTAAGTCACCTGTGCTCAAGCCTGGATATCATTAAAACCTGTACTGTTGGTGTGCCTTGAGGACCGTGGTTGGGAACGCCTGCACTAGGGTGTGGTGGGAGAATAACATAGGGTACTTGTGAGTTATCTGGGCTGCCGATTTTTTGATTGTATGCCTTAAGTTAAGGCATACAATCAGATGCGATGCGATATCGCATCGCATGCGACCATCGGATGCGATGACCCGATTTTTCCATAGGAATCAATGTTAAAATGGACTGAGTCCTACCAATAGATCAGTGGGACCTGCATGCAGCTGGCCCTGGAAAGGGGCGGGGCTATGTGCAACGGGGGCGGGACCAGGCATCGAGGCCCCGGGTTTTCCATCCTCTTTGCCAGCGTACCCAGCCCCGTCTCTCCTTGCTGCGCACGGCACCTATCCAGCAATCACCGGCTGCTCCACAAAGCAGAGCAGCCATGATCACCTCCCCTCAAGGGACATCAGGGCAGGCTCCAAATAGCGGGACCATACCACTGTAATCAGGACAGTTGGGAGGAATGCTATAAATACATTATCATGTAGCGCCTATTATTCCTGTTGTCCGACTCTACCTGTATGACTACATGTGAAGGAAAACACAGCGGCTGCTTCTTTTGCCCAACGTTTGGGAATTTATGATATTTTAGTTTTCGGAACTTGTCTCCTGTCCTACATAACAGTTCATAGACGCTGTGACCAGGGGTGAGGGTCATTAAGTCGACAGTAATTAGATCTTTTGGTCGGCAGTGAAAAGGTCTACATATGAAAAACATCGACCTGGTTTAAATTGATGCTGAAAACGGTCGACACAATCCAAAAGGCTGCATGAAAAAGGTCAACACAGGAATAGGTCGACATGAGTTATTAAAGAAAATTGTGTATGTGGAAATCTGCTGACACGGGCACTGTATAAGTGTACAGCGACACGGACACACAGCTCCAATTTCTATTCACTTTTTTCTTAATGCACTTTTTTAATTTTAACCTATTTTGCTGTTTTGTGCCAATGAATAAACTGTATATTTAGAACAATTGGTCTGTACACAGACTCCGTCCTGCCCCCACTTAAAGTTATTACTCCTGGTTATATATGGTGGCTAATTATTAATATTATGTAGTTTGAGCAGAAAATATTGTGGTATCAGTGGATGAGTCAAAAACTCAGGCTGCTCCCGGATCCGAAGGCGCTACACCCCACGCCCCTGAAACAGCAGACACTGGAGGAGGATTCGAACCCGTGGTGGCTCAGCCTGAGTGGCTGTCCCAGACGCTGAACTAACGGTACACGCCACTGTACCAGCCACTCATACACGGACTGTTCGTGTATCTCGTAGCTACAATGCAGTGACGTCATTCACGCTGTGCCGCACCATCGCCACCTATTGGCAGCTGCTGGAACTACACCTGGCACATAATGCATCGTCATCACTGCTGCTCCCCCTACATGAGCACTCTGCCGGCTGTTCTGATGGAGGCAGTCACTGACTGGGACGTCATGCCCCTGCGTAGAAGAAGCGGCTGGTAAGTGCACATGTGAAGAACACCCCCTGAGCATTGAGCAACCTGTGGGTGAGGACTGGAGCTCAGTCTGTATGTTGGTCATGTATGTGACTCCCACAGGGCTGCTGCATGGTGCTCCTGGGGATATCTATGTGTATGGGCATACCAGTGTATCCTCAGCAGCGCTACTCTATGGCTCAGGTTGTAATATCTCAGCCCCAGTGCTGTCTGCATTATTATACACTGTATATTATCTATCTGCTTTCCCAAAGTGTGACACAGGTGTATATAGACCAGATTATAATCTATGGGAAGCCTCTGTGTGTATACCATATGTTCTCTCTCTGCTGCAGTAGCTATGCGCGCTTTGCTATGTTCTATGATAATAAACACATGTGAGTGTAATGGTAAATATGTGCCCGGCATGCCAATGTGGTGAGATACAGGTGAGCCAAACCGTACAGGCTAGCAAACTGCACATAGCCATTAGTGCAGATGTAGGATAACTGGGCATACTGTATATAGGCTGGGATCACTGCTGCGTTCAGGTGACACCAAGTACATGTCACCCGCCGGGATTGCTTGCTGGATGGTTATACAGGGATTATTGTCACATTAGTTATACTGTAGTCTAAAGTGTATACTGTATTATCTACCATCCTAATGGGGCATACACACAGGGGGCGGGATGTACTAAAGGGAAAATGTGATAAAACGGGGTTTTTTTTTTTTTTTTGAATCATGTGTTTTTATTGAATTTTCAAGTTTACACATACAATTTATACATTAACTTTACTAATATATAAAGAAAAAGAAATGAAAAGAAATAAAGAAATGGAAATTATGTTAAATTATTAACAGTAAAGTCAATCAAACATTATATGCGTGCTGTTTCATTCCAGAGATATTGTATCATATTATAGTCGCTTATATGCATTCACAATCTAGTATTAATTAGCAGGGTCATAGGCATTTGTAATCACAAGGTATAGATGGGTTGGGGGGGTGCGCTCCTGAGGGCATGCGAGCTGGTCCTGGTCATAGGCTCTAAGCTCTCTTATTACACAAATAGGTAACACTAACGAATTATGTGTTGGGGTCTTGTAAATACAGTGCAGAGGCCTGCCACTGACCCCATACCTTGCCAAATTTCCCCAGACAGTTCCGCTTAGTGTACATAAATCGCTCATGCGATATAGTGGTATTCACAAGTGCAACCCACATATTGGAGGATGGGGGTGCTGGACTCATCCAGGCTCTAGCAATGCATACACGGGCCAGGGTAAGAAGGTTATTTACATAGATCCTCTGATGTCTAGAAAGTAGCTCCTCCAATTCCAGACCACAAATACAAATGCGGGGGTCATTGAGTGGGGTCTGTATACCCGTATCCCGGATATTAGCCAGGACAGTTTCCCAAAAGGAGTATACCCGCGGGCAGCGCCACAACAGATGCCAGAAATCTGCGCCAGGCTCCTGACATTTAGGACAGGCGTCCGACCCAGTGCCACCCATCTGCATTAGCCGACGGGGGGTCCAGTAGACTCGGTGCAGGATATACAGCTGGATCTGTTGGAACCTGGCAGACGCTGTGGCATCCCTAGGGGAGCTCAGTATATGGGACCAATCCTCATCCTCAATAGGTCCTATGTCCACCACCCACCTAGCTCTTAGGGCATTCAGCTGATCCGTGCCGGAGAAAGTGAGGAGAGGAGAGTACAGAGCTGAGACCCTGCTCCGACCCGGGAGCTTACGAATCATTCCGTGGACTGGACTCTCTACAAGTTCAGGTACATTCCCCCTCCACTGCGCACTTATTGCGTGTCTGAGCTGGAGATATTTATAAAAGTGTTGGCGTGGTATTTCATATTTAGACATCATTTGTTCAAAAGAATACAGAATCCCGTCCTGAAAAAGGTGTCCGAGACCCCGAAAGGCACCCACTCCGCCCCAGCCTTTAGTTTATAGAGTTCAGGGAAGTCCTTATTCCTCCATATGGGGGAGCAGGAGTCCACCACTGGGTTGCCTCTGATGGCCCCCACTGCCATCCACACTCTACGAGCCTGTTGCAGGAGAGGGGGGAGCGCCGCCAAGGGGGTCTTCGCTAATAAGAATTGCAAGGGTGAAAAAGTTAATCCTGCCCTGCGCAGCAGGGCAATAGGTAAGTTCCCATAGTGCACAGGTATAACCCACTCTACCAGTTGAGCCAGCTGGGCCGCCAGATAGTACAATCTCAAATCTGGAAGTGCCAGGCCTCCATCATAACGAGACCTACACAGAGTTTTGGCTGCTATCCTTGAACGTTTGCCACCCCATATAAAGGAGACAATATATTGTAAGATAAGTTTGAACTGGGAGATTGGAATATATGTTGGGGAATTTTGAAGGATATATAGGAATTTGGGTTGAACAGTCATTTTTATGAGGTTCACTCTGCCGATAAAACGGGGGTTTTACCGCATTTTCCTATGTACCATTATCCGTCCGCCCCATCTCCGCCTGGCAGGGTATCTCCACCTCTGGGTGGCGATACCCTATAGATGCCTATGGGCTTCTATCGCCGCCCGCCGTCCTTGCGACCCATCCTCCATCGATCTACTCCTCCCTCAGCAGGTGTCACAGCCGGGAGGACATCCGGCTGTAGGGAGGAGGAGGAGAGGCAGGGGGACACTGACAGCCGCCAGGATGTGACGGAGACCCCCGCACACCACATTACAGGTATCGCGGGGGTCTCCGTCACCGCAACCCGATGCTAGCCGCATATGTTAGTACATATGCGGTAGCATCGCGGCGGCTGGCGATTTACATTAATACATCCCGCCCAGGGGAATATGAGGCTTATTTCTAAGTGATCTGACTAGATCGCTTAGAAATGAAAAAAGGATCACTCCACGTGTATACAATCTGGTGATGACGATTGCGCGGTCCCGCGCATCGCTGTTGCCTGACTAGATTTACACTGCATCCAGTTATAAATCTAGTCATCGCCAGTGTTCTCACACCAGAGAACGCTGGCCGTGACAGATTGTTCAGCACACAATGCTGAGCCATCTGTGCTTAACTGCAAACTTAGCACAGAGGCTCACTTGCACTGTGTGTGCACAGCTTTAGGGATGGACGTCTTTGCAATTGATGACAATAGTGCATACACACTATTGTGCAATGGATGACCATCAATGTTTTTACCTATTGATGGTGATCCATTTTCTTTGACTGATTGGATTGTGGGCCAATCAAAACATGTAGGCGGTGCTTCATGAGTGTTGGTGCAGAGCTATGCTGGTGGTAAGGGTTGCTGGTCTTACTCTACTGCATATTAAAATAATAATAATAAAAAATATATATATAATAAGGTGCTAAACAACATATACAGATGGGTCTGTTCCCATCTTGGCAGGGGATGGCGCTGGCGTCGTCAGCCGCCATGGCGATCGTGAGAAGGGGACGCGCGCGCACGAGAGGCGCGCGCGTCCCCTTCCGACGGCGCTTCCATACGTTTCCCCGGGTCCCCGCCGGCTTGCCGGCGGTAACCCGGGGTCCCCGCCACCTGCCCGCATCCCCCCTAACCCCCCCCTAACCCCGTCCGTCTCCCTGAGGCGGAGACGGACAGGGTTTCCGCCGCGCTAGCGACGGAGACTGAGACGCGCGTGCGTTCTGGCGACCCGCCAGCAAGGATGGGAACAGACCCATCTGTAATGGTGATTCAATTGTTTTGTGCACCCGTAGCTCTTGCCTAATGTAGTGGGAGCTAATGAATTGTTCGCAGCCCTTGCCCTGGTCTTGTTGGCTGCATTTTTGCACCCTAAATAAACTAGATGCAGCTTATTGCCCTACTGTGCGCGAAGGGTGCGAGGAGAAATCCAGGTGACGTGCAGCCTGGGAGTCGGGTCACCAAACAATTGACTTTGATTTTAAAGCTCGTTTGTCACTGAGCGCCCTTTAGCTGTTTTGAAACTACACATCCCAGCATGCCTTGCCATAGTTTTAGTATTCCCTAATAGCAGAACTGTGGCAAGGCATGATGGGACTTGCAGTTTCACAACAGCTGGCGGGCCATAGTTTGGACATGATTGGTGTATTGGGTTCGTTAGCTGTTCACTAGCCTTTTGCACAAACCACTTTGGCACATATGGAGATATAATCTCTTTATTAGTCTTTTTATTAGTCTTGCACTCTACTATTACATATAATGCATGCCTTGACACCGTTTCACCGTTCGTGACACCCAAAATGTCGTTAAAATATTTGTTCCAACCAGATTGTTGCTCGGAAAATGTCCAAACTTTTTTTATTTCTTTACATTTTTGAAATACACAAAAAAGGGATTTTTGTAAGAACTTACCGTTCGAATCCCTTTCTCTGATATGGTCCTGGTGACACAGCTCAACACTGGGATGTAGGAGGGTCCGAAGGAGCCAGGCACCTATCCTAAATCTTTTAGAGGGTAGGCTCCTCCCCTACTGCATCCCGGACTCTTCAGTTCAATCTTTCAAAGCCACTGGAATACATTAACTCAGTACGCCTGCACATATTATATGCACATTTTTTAACAATAACTGTTACTTTAACCAATTAAACATGAACATCATGAACACTGGCATACTTACTGAGCGTAAGGGAGGGATCGCTGTGTCACCAGGACCATATCAGAGAAAGGGATTCGAACGGTAAGTTCTTACAAAAATCCCTTTTTCTCTTTCAATGGTCCTGGTGACACAGCTCAACACTGGGACGTTCCAGAGCCGGTCCTTTGTGTGGGTACGCTCAGGTCTGCAGCTCTCATCACTGCTCGCCCGAATGATGCGTCCTCCGACGCAAAATCATGGAACCTATAGAATTTGGCAAAGGTATGAACAGATGACCAAGTGGCAGCCCTGCAAACCTGCTCAGCTGTTGCCCCATGTCGAACCGCCCAAGAGGTGGCAACTGACCTGGTGGTATGCGCATTTATCCTTGCCGGAACAGGCCTTCCAACTTTAGTGTATGCAAAAGCTATCACAGAGCGCAACCACCTAGCAATGGTCTGCTTAGATGCCGGCCAACCAATCTTGTGTATGTCATACAACACTAACAAGGTGTCAGTCTTTCTGACACTCTTAACTCTGTCCACATAAATGCGTAATGCACGCACAACATCCAAATTTGTCCCTTTTTCTAGAACCCTCTGGGGGTTGAAACACAGGTAGAACTATCTCCTGGTTTAGATGGAAAGCAGAGACTACTTTTGGTAAAAACTGAGGTACCGTCCGAAGAACTGCCCTATCCTCATGAAATATCAAGAAAGGAGACTTGCATGACAATGCTCCTAACTCTGACACCCTCTTCGCTGATGCCACTGCCAACAAGAATACCAGCTTCCATGTGAGAAACTTAAGGTCCGCCGACCTTAATGGTTCAAAAGGTGCCTTCTGAGGCGAGAGAGAGAGAGGGTGAGGCGAGAGAGAGAGAGAGAGAGAGGCTTAGCCGGCAGGAAGAGCTGACAGCCACTGCTAGCAGAGAGCAGCTTAGCGTTGTGGCGGGGGGGGGGATTTGTCACTTTAAAGAGCTGCCATGCCGCTCACTTCTCAGGACTTCAGCAGTGGTAACAGCATGGGGGACGGTGGCGGGCTACATCTGTAACAACAGACACACAGCTTTCAGCAGAGAGCTCATCAGCGTTTCAGTGCATGCAGGGGGGGGCGGATGAGAAAGTTTGCAACGGGGTGTCAGCGCACCAGGGGGGCAGCGGAAGGGCGCAAAGTCCCAGACACAAAAAGGGCAGAAACACTAATTTCTGTGTCCTACGGATGACAGAAGGAGGGTGATATGGTCAGATGTATCTGCCTTCACCGTGGTTCGCAACAAGAAGAATTTGACCCAACTTGAATAACTCTGCAGCTCTTAAGGCCCCCATCTGCTAGGGTGGGGAATCGCCTGTGGTACCCCGCCAACTCACCCGGCAGCTGCTACGTTCAGTTCACAAATATTTCTACCCATGCATGTTGCCCCTTCTTTATATAAACACCTCTTTCTACACTTTTATGAAAACTCTTCACTACTGTATAACCGCAGCTCACCGTTACCAATTCTAAACAGTCTCTTGTTACAGTACATCTTCAGTTGTGACACCTGTCAGTATCACACTGACCCCAGGGGTTAATAAACTGCTTTCTGTTCTACCCTGATACTAGTAAATCCCCTAAACTCCAATACTGCTCTAAAACAAACAGTCATATTTATTGTGGGTTTTATTACTGTTTTAATTCAGCTCATCCTGGAAAAGGATTTGTGGCATTGAGAAAACCTCTGCGAGTATTTATAACAGTGTCTTGAGAATAAAACATTAGTCTGGTCATGTAATTATAAATATGGTCAAAATAATAGGCAAAATCAGTGCTGGTGGCTGCCAATCGTAAAATATGTGATAACAGAAGTGAATCACTTGCCTCACCACATAATTACTTTTAAGTACGATATAAACAATCAACTAAATATATATTTTTTTGGCATTTTTCAATAAAGAAACTTTTAGCCTAGTGCTGCTGTGAAAAAAATTCTGATACTCTCTCTAGGTCTGTGGGTCCCAACCTCGGTCCTCAGGACCCCCCAACAGTCTGCGTTTTCCAGGTCACCCGGCAGGTGCACTCATTATTCACTTACACATTTTAAAAGATCACAGGTGGAGCAAAGTATTTCACCTGTGATCCTGCATGGAGGCCTGGAAAATGTACACTGTTGGGGAGTCCTGATGACCGAGGTTGAGAACCACTGCTCTTGGGTGTTGGGATTTAAAAAAAGTTTGGGAACCACTGTCCTACGCCATACTAGAAAGATGTACCGAAAAAGTTACTTGCAGCCAATCAAGCAGGTCTGAATCACCCTCTACATTTAGTTTTCTGTACTGTTGCTGGAAGTCTGCATACTTTTATTCAGGCAATGTATGGTTCTATCTATATGATGCTTTGAAATAAAAATCATTCTTTAAAAAAAAAAAACCTTTCAAAAATTCTATAGACTTAATGTTCTATAGAAATATCTCACAAGAAGCATTTAGGCATAGACACGCCCATAGGTTTATTTATTTATTAACAGTTTCTTATATAGCGCACACATATTTCACAGCGCTTTACAGAGAATACTTGAACATTCACATCAGTCCCTGCCCCAGTGGAGCTTACAATCTAATCCCTACCACACACACCATACTTGCCTACTTTTGAAAAGCAAAATGAGGGAGATTTTAGATGCTAGCGCACCATTGAAGGGGTGTGTCATCAACCAAAAGGCATGTCTAGTGACTTGAACTAAGGAGTTGCAAATATCAAATTTACTTTTTAAATGCATGAACAAACTATACATTTTCTTGATTTATCAATCACTAAACAGGCTAACACTTTGCAGACGTCCGTGTATACAAAACCGACAGATTGCAATACATTATTGTCTGCATCTAGCTTCCTTCCCACACCCCTCAAAAATGGTCTCCCCTTTTCTCAATTCCTCCCGGTCCATAGTATATGCAATGATCCATCTGATGAACTGCTACAAAAGAATAGGATGAAAATTTTATTTTTACAGAGGGGATACCCTAATAAAATGTTGCATTACAAAATGTGATTACTGCCCCCCTCCCCAGGGAGGACCATACACCCCCCATACCCACAGTCACCGCCCAGCATTACACCTCATATATACACACCTGGGCACACCTTCTACATTCTCATGCCTGGCACATATATCCCCATACCCACAGTCACCACCCAGCATTACACCTCATACAGACACACCTGGGCACACCTTATACATCCTCATGCCTGGCACATATACCCCCATACCCACAGTCAATTCCCAGCATTACACCTCATACATGCACACCTGGGTACACCTTATACATCCTCATGCCTAGCACATATACCCCCCATACCCACAGTCACCGCCCAGCATTACACCTCATACATACACACCTGGGCACACCTTATACAGCCTCATGCCTGGCACATATACCCCCATACCCACAGTCCCCGCCCAGCATTACACCTCATATATACACACCTGGGCACACCTTATACAGCCTCATGTCCGGCACATATACCCCCATACCCACAGTCACCGCCCAGCATTACACCTCATACATACACACCTGGGCACACCTTATACATCCTCATACCTGGCACATATACCCCCCATACCCATAGTCACCGCCCAGCATTACACCTCATACATACACACCTGGGCACACCTACATTCTCATACCTGGCACATATACCCCCATACCCACAGTCACCGCCCAGCATTACACCTCATACATACACACCTGGGCACACCGTATACATCCTCATACCTGGCACATATACCCCCATACCCATAGTCACCGCCCAGCATTACACCTCATACATACACACCTGGGCACACCTTATACATCCTCATACCTGGCACATATACCCCCCCATACCCACAGTCACCACCCAGCATTACACCTCATACATACACACCTGGGCACACCTTATACATCCTCATACCTGGCACATATACCCCCCCATACCCAATGTCACCACCCAGCATTACACCTCATATATACACACCTGGGCACACCTTATGCACCCTCATGCCTGGCACATATACCCCCCATCAAAAAAAAAAAGCAGGCTTAGTGGGTGGGGGGAGAGAGGTTGCAGACTGTTATACTTACCGCTGCTCCCGGCTCCCGCTGTCACTCACAGTCCCGCTGCCACGCACAGTTGCTGCTCCTCTGTCCACGCTGCCCTCCTACTCCGTGCGCTTCCCGGCTTCCGCTCACTCTGCTGCCGGATACCCACACAGCCCCGCGCGGTACCCAGCATGCTCAATGACACTAGGGCCCCGCCCCCGAGACATGACGCTCGAGCATGCGCAGTGCATTTCGGGGGGGGGGGGGGTGGGGGGGGTGGAACAAAAACCGGGAGGAACGGATGGACTTGCTGGAGAGCAGGAGGAGGAGTGAAAAATCGGGAGACTCTCGCTAAATGCGGGAGGGTAGGCAAGTATACATAATATATCACATGCAGCTTCAACCCATATTACACCCATTACATATACACAGCAGCACCCCCTCCCCCATATTACACCCTGCACAGTACACACAGCACATTGTACAAAACACCATAGTATATCATATGCAGCTTCCCCCCATATTACACCCATTTACATGTACACAGCACCCCCCCATATTACACCCTGTGCACAAAGCATAATGTACACAACACCATAATACATTACACACAGCTAGTACATGCAGCACATTGCACACAACATATTAAATTATACATAGCAGCAGCCCCATATTACACCCAGCACACACACATAACACACCAGCCCCCATTACCTCAGTGCTCACAGCACTCACCTGGCTGTGTTGTTGCTCATGTCAGGGACTTGCAGGGAACCAGCCAGCATGTGGTGAGGGAGGGAGGCGGAGAGGCAGGAAGAGCTGGTCTGTGTAACACGGAGCTGAGTGTGGGGGCGGGCCCAGCCTCAGGGAAGCCCCGACTGCAGTGCCAGATGACCTGATGCACAGACTTCCGTTCTGTACGCACAGGAGCTGGTCACCGCTACCCATAACACCGCGGTGGCCGGCTGTGACTCCCCCACACAGGCCCCGCCCCCCGCCAGTACGGACGCGCGCATGCGCAGTCCGAATTTCCAGAAAATAATCCCAGAAACCGGGAGGTATGAGGGGCTTTGCGGGGCAGCGGGAGGGTCAAGCAAAAAGCGGGACCCTCCCGCTGAATGCGGGAGGGTTGGCAAGTATGACACACACACACATTCCAGGGTTAATTTTGTTGGAAGCCAATTAACCTACCAGTTTATTTTTGGATTGTGGGAGGAAACTGGAGTACCAGGAGGAAACCCACGCAAGTATGGGGAGAATATACAAACTCCACACAGTTAGAGCCATGGTGGGAATCGAACCCATTACCTCAGTGCTGTGAGGCAGTAATGCTAACCATTACACCATCCGTACTGCTCCATGTGGAGTTAGACACGCCCTTTGGGCACTGTGTGACACGCCCCTTACAAAGGCGCTTGGCGCATCCTACTGTAATTTTCCTGACTGTAGTTTTCAATTGGAGGGAAGTATGTTGTAACCACAAAGAAAAGTGATCTACATCAGATTCATAGACTAGTTAATAGTACCCCTTTTATACCAAAAACGCCAGGTCGCATCCGGGTTTTTTGATCCCTGCTTCAAGCCGGGTGTGACCCTGCGTTTGCACCCTTTTACACCACTGTCGCATCCCCCCTGCCGCTTGGAGATTATGTCATCTCCGATCGCCGCCGCCAGGACCCGGAATGCTGTGCTGGGGGCAAGCCCAGCACTAAGGTAATCTGCTGGGCTGCCCCCAGCCCCCGTCCACCCCTTGTCCGGGAGGTGAATGGATGCCGCTCACAGGCATCCATTTACCTCCTCTGCTACTGCTGTCTGCAGGGTATAGCAGACAGCAGTGCAGGCTGCCTGTGCCCCCCCCCCCCCCCCCCCCCCAATTTTTTTTTTTTATTTTTTTTTTTGACAGCTGTATCCACCCAGAAAGCTACGAGCTCTCCTTAAACAGAACATTATTCCTGGTTAAAGTACCAACATCGGAGTGTACAAATTGGTTGTTTTTATTCTTGTGCCCTGCCAATTGCAGGGAGAAGGTAATAAACAATGGTAGCCTGGGTGATGCTCACACAAAAAGAACGATTTTGCTTAAACCATCCTGATTCTTAAAATGTCTGTAATTTTTTTAAATAGTCCAGACACCCAGTCGTTTGGCTATGTGCTTTGTACCAAACAGTACTCTCACACAGGTACCAGCTCTGTATGTGTACCCAGTACAGATACAAGCCTTGTACTTTGGTGTACCCAACTTGGCCTCCGAGTGAGGCAGAGACCTGTGTCACATGTAACCTCAGCATAGCATGTGACACAACACAGTAACAGCACAGCAAGAGCTGTAGGCTTTCCTCTGTATGTGTACACTGTAGCCTGTCCTCAGAGTAAGGCAGTGACCTATGTGTCACTTGTAATCTCAGCATAACATGTGGTACAACACTAACAGCAGAGCAAGAGCTGTGGACACTAACAGCACAGCAAGAGCTGTGGCTGCTGCTGCCCTTGGTATGTGTACACTGTATCTGTACACTGTAGCCTGGCCTCAGAGGAAGGCAGTGGCCTCTGTGTCACCTGTAATGGCAGCCGAGCATGTGTACTGACAGCCCAGCAAGAGATGTGGCTGCTGCTGCTGCCCTAGTATGTGTACACTGTAGCCTGGCCTCAGAGTAAGGCAGTGACCTCTGTGTCACCTGTAATGGCAGCATAGCATGTGTACTGACAGCAAGTGCAGGTGCACTGTATCTTACAATGTAACAAAACTGCAAGAGCTGAAGCTGCCCTTGTCCTCTGTATGACCCTGCTGTCTGCAAACTCTTCCCCCAAATCTGCATGTCCACTCTGACTCTGTAATAATGCTAGGGACACCATCTCTTTCTGTAAGAAATGAGGGGTACAAGGCAAAGAGACACTTGTAAGGGCTGTTTCACACAGTACGGTTCCTGCCGCACGGTGAAATCCCGTACGGCCAGGGAGCCGTGCCGCACTCAGCAGTTGTGAATGGACACTATTGTGTCCATTCACACGGGACGGCCACGGCCCGGCCGCACGGCTGCAGCCGGATCCCCCCACTGGAAGGGACGGCTGCCGGGCTGTGGCCATCCCTGCCATTATAAAATTCTGAGTGCGGCGCGGCTCCCTGACCGTACGGGATTTCACCGTGCGGCAGGAACCGTACTGTGTGAAACAGCCCTAAGGCTTGCAAGCAGAGGCTACATAAAAATCTCCCCTTGTGGCCTCTGAGGACAAAGGGGACATCACCTCAGTGATCTGAGAAGGCCAGACAGGGCTATCCCTATGGGATGATAACCCAGGGTTAGATGCTGTCTATCACAGTGTTCTCAGATAACAGTGTAAACTGAGTTGTACCTTTCATGCAGGTTACTCTCTGCAGAGCTCTGGAGATTTCACCTGCCAATATACAGTATATACGTATACACTACACACAGAGAGAGAGAGAGAGAGTAGGTATAGGTAACCAGAGATAGAATCACTGGACAGGAGAGACAGTATAAGGAGATGAGCTGCCACAGGCCATAAACAACACCATGGTATATAACACAGGGGTGCTATGACCTAATTTACATACAGCCCAATACTGTCCTACCATGCTCTAAACCCCACTGTCTGATATCCCAGAACTTGGGGGAGCAGCTGCAGCCATAGATGCAGTTACTGGGAGACTAGGACATGCTGGAGCACAGGACTCCCTAGCAGCAGCAGTCAGGAGCCTCCAGCAGCATGCATGGGGGCCAAGCATATTAAAATGGCCGCCCAAGCTGCGTTTTAGCTGGGGAAGCACCTGGTCACTGGGAGCAAACCCCGCTGTACGCTCCCCACCCGGTTAGCTCCGAGTAGGGATCGTGACGCAAGCTGCATCACTCTGGGACAGAGGTCTCAGGAGCCGGGGACCCTGGCGCAAACCGCAAGCAGTGGCGATGGGGTCCCCCCGGCAGCTTCTATGGCGCGCTTTTCAGGAAAAAGATGCGCTGTTTACACCGCCCATTGCCCGGACTCCCCTGCTAGCGGGGAGCCGGGATATACATACCCTGCCTGCTGGCCGGCGGCGGTGAGGCTGTGCGGACTGAGGCGCGGCCGCATGCAGCGGCGTCCAGTCACTCTGGGACGGCGGTCCCAGGAGCCGGGGACCCCCGCGCAGACCGCGAGCAGTGGCGCTGGGGTCCCCCCGGCAGCTCCCGCGACGCAGACAGGCAGTCGGCAGAAGCTGCCTGTCTGTCCTCAATGTTAAAAGGTGTAAAAACAAATATAAATGAAATAAAAATTTCTATTTGCCCTAAGAGGACAAAACTGTTGCACCCAGCTCCCCGGGCACATTCTAAGACTGCCTGGGATGAGGAAGTAGAGGGGAGGAGTCAGCCACACTTGTAAATTTCTTAAAGTGCCCATGCTCCTAGTGGTCGCCCTCTATTCCCCACTGTAACTCCAGTGCCACCTAGTGGATGAAGGAGAAAACTCTTCACTACTGTATAACCGCAGCTCACCGTTACCAATTCTAAACAGTCTCTTGTTACAGTACATCTTCAGTTGTGACACCTGTCAGTATCACACTGACCCCAGGGGTTAATAAACTGCTTTCTGTTCTACCCTGATACTAGTAAATCCCCTAAACTCCAATACTGCTCTAAAACAAACAGTCATATTTATTGTGGGTTTTATTACTGTTTTAATTCAGCTCATCCTATAAAAGGATTTGTGGCATTGAGAAAACCTCTGCGAGTATTTATAACAGTGTCTTGAGAATAAAACATTAATCTGGTCATGTAATTATAATTATGGTCAAAATAATAGGCAAAATCAGTGCTGGTGGCTGCCAATCGTAAAATATGTGATAACAGAAGTGAATCACTTGCCTCACCACATAATTACTTTTAAGTACGATATAAACAATCAACTAAATATATATTTTTTTGTTGGCATTTTTCAATAAAGAAACTTTTAGCCTAGTGCTGCTGTGAAAAAAATTCTGATACTCTCTCTAGGTCTGTGGGTCCCAACCTCGGTCCTCAGGACCCCCCAACAGTCTGCGTTTTCCAGGTCACCCGGCAGGTGCACTCATTATTCACTGACACATTTTAAAAGATCACAGGTGGAGCAAAGTATTTCACCTGTGATCCTGCATGGAGGCCTGGAAAATGTACACTGTTGGGGAGTCCTGATGACCGAGGTTGAGAACCACTGCTCTTGGGTGTTGGGACTTAAAAAAAGTTTGGGAACCACTGTCCTACGCCATACTAGAAAGATGTACCGAAAAAGTTACTTGCAGCCAATCAAGCAGGTCTGAATCACCCTCTACATTTAGTTTTCTGTACTGTTGCTGGAAGTCTGCATACTTTTATTCAGGCAATGTATGGTTCTATCTATATGATGCTTTGAAATAAAAATCATTCTTTAAAAAAAAAAAAACTTTCAAAAATTCTATAGACTTAATGTTCTATAGAAATATCTCACAAGAAGCATTTAGGCATAGACACGCCCATAGGTTTATTTATTTATTAACAGTTTCTTATATAGCACACACATATTTCACAGCGCTTTACAGAGAATACTTGAACATTCACATCAGTCCCTGCCCCAGTGGAGCTTACAATCTAATCCCTACCACACACACACACACATTCCAGGGTTAATTTTGTTGGAAGCCAATTAACCTACCAGTATATTTTTGGATTGTGGGAGGAAACTGGAGTACCAGGAGGAAACCCACGCAAGTATGGGGAGAATATACAAACTCCACACAGTTAGAGCCATGGTGGAAATCGAACCCATTACTTCAGTGCTGTGAGGCAGTAATGCTAACCATTACACCATCCGTACTGCTCCATGTGGAGTTAGACACGCCCTTTGGGCACTGTGTGACACGCCCCTTACAAAGGCGCTTGGCGCATCCTACTGTAATTTTCCTGACTGTAGTTTTCAATTGGAGGGAAGTATGTTGTAACCACAAAGAAAAGTGATCTACATCAGATTCAAAGACTTGTTAATAGTACCCCTTTTATACCAAAAACGCCAGGTCGCATCTGGGTTTTTGATCCCTGCTTCAAGCAGGGTGTGACCCTGCGTTTGCACCCTTTTACACCACTGTCGCATCCCCCCTGCCGCTTGGAGATTATGTCACTAAGTTAATCTGCCCCCAGCCCCCGTCCACCCCTTGTCCGGGAGGTGAATGGATGCCGCTCACAGGCATCCATTCACCTCCTCTGCTACTGCTGTCTGCAGGGTATAGCAGACAGCAGTGCAGGCTGCCTGTGACCCCCCCCCCCCCCCCAACCTGCGGACACTGCACCGCGCCCCCCCCGGGGTGGCCCTTTGGGACCGCACCCGACTCGGCTGAAATGATGCGGAGGGGTTACAATGCCTTTTGTTATATTTATTGTGGCACAAACACTCTGGGAAACTGTATATAGGAAAGTAGTGTATGGCGGCGGATGCTGGGAGTAGTAGTATAAGAACTGATAGTGTTAGCAATATGGTCGTATCGTTCATTAGACCCCACCTACTGTATGTGACTGCCAAAACTGGCTTACGCTCTAGAGCAGGCATGTACAACCTGCGGCCTTCTAGCTCCTGTGAAACTACACATCCCAGCATGCCTTGCCATAGTTTTAGCACTCGCTAATAGCAAAACTATGGCAAGGCATGATGGGACTTGTAGTTTCGCAACAGCCGGAGGGCCGCAGGTTGGACATGACTGCCCTAGAACAGTGGTTCCTAACCCTGGTCCTCAAGTACCCCCAACAGTGCACATTTTCCAGGTCTCCACACAGAATCACAAGTGATATAATTAGCTCCACCTGTGGATCTTTTAAAACGTGTCTGAATAATGAGTGCACCTGCTGGGTGACCTGGAAAACGTGCACTGTTGGGGGTACTTGAGGACCACGGTTGGGAACCACTGCCCTAGAATGTCATGTGCATGATCTAGGGATCCATCGTCTTGGACAGAGATAAAAGAAGAAGATTAAGAAGCATTTAGAGCAGTTTCTGTTGTTTTACAGCTGCGCTAGCATAATGCCGGGAGATGATTGGTTGGTTCTTTGTCAATATCCTCTCTGGGAGAAGCAACCGCAGGCCGCTTTCAGGGGGTGTGGCGGAACAGACTCAACATTAGACCCCGCCCCCAGCCAACTTATACTGTAATTTGGCTTCTAATTGTGGTTTTACCTAACATTTACTGACTACCGGTACTCTGACAAGGGAGCGAGCGCAAAGAAGCCCCTTGCAGGTTCGGTGGCTCATCGGGCATTTAGCAGTCGGGATTCCAATGTCGGTATAGTGACTGTCGGGGGGCATCCGGCTCTTGTTATCATCTTTGTGCTTAATTCAATCTTATCCTCATGTATGTAACCCGAGAATGGGAGGTTTATCAGCTGCATCATTATTTCTCTTTCCTCCACTAGGTGACACTGGAGAGTTACAGTGGGGAATAGAAGGGCGACCACAGGGAGCTTGGGCACTTTAGAATAAATTAACAGTGACTAACTCCTCCCCTTCTACTTCCTCTCCTAGGCAGTCTTAGCATGTGCCCTGCGGGAACTGGGCGCATTGTTAGCTCACTCTTGGGCTTTTCTAATTTTTTCTTTATTTTTCCGGATTTTTAAGATCTACACAGGCAGATAGTCCCTGTCCCTATCTGCCTGCGACGAGGGCGCTGTTGAGGGACCGGTTGCAGCTGCTTGCAGCTTGCCTACGGAACCTGGCTGACAGAACCACCGTTCCGGGGTCCCCGTCGCCGCTGCATGCAGCGCGCCTCGCGGACCGCAAGCCTCGGCGCGTACAGCAGCTACAGGGGTAAGTATGCCCCCGGGTCCCTGTTAGCAGGGAACCAGGTGGGATTGCTCTAAAAGCGCATCTCAGTACTTTGAGAGTACAGCGCGGCTCAGTTCTGTGAGAGTACAGCGCGGTCAGACAGGCAGGTAGCACCCTGCCCTACCTGCCTGCAAGGGGACCACTGTACCAGAGAATCCGGTCGCCGCTGCATGCAGCGTGCCTCGCGGACTTCCTTCAGCCACAAGCATGGCAGGGATACGTATACCCTGGCTCCCCACTAGCGGGGTAGCCAGGTAGATGCATTGGCGGTTTATCCAGCTGCAACTATAGCATAATAATAGAGTACAGTATTTTATTTTCTTTGTATACTCTATTATTATGCTATAGTGGCAGCTGGATACCAGCATTAAGATCTCCAAGGGATCCATTTGCACACTTTTGTACAGTTTGTCAGTAAGACCGCTATCCGGAGTGAAAACTTACATTCACTATCCATTTACCTAAGGGTATGTACATTCTCAGTATTGAAAAAGTAACTACTTAATTGTGTATATACTAAATTAGTAATATGGCCTTTCTCCACCACCTAGAAAGTTACCCCTGAGGAAGTCATTTTTTTTGACGAAACGCCTTGGGAGTTTTTTCCTGATTATATCGATTCGACCAACTGACGGCATACAAGCAAAAATGTTTTTACTTTGTTTTTAAATTAATTGTATTAAATACTGTTGTACAGTGACCTGTCGATATATTTTCTTGATCCTTCTGGTGGTGGATCTCCATAAAATAGTGGCGCGCTCTGTCTTCTATCTTTTTTCTTCTATTCCCCACTTCCCCCGCTAACAGGGGGGACTGACAGAGTGCTGCCCAATCTACTTTATCTAGCGCATTGAAAGGGTACCCCACTCTTTGTTCCATATATATATATATATATATATATATATATATATATATATATATATACAAGTCCAGAGTGGGAGCAGCACAACCTTAGTACCGGGTAAAGCGTCGGTGCCTTCCAAGTCCCCTCGGGGACAAACATACACAACCAGGCGGCGGCACTCAGTCAAATAAAGATCACTTGTAGCCACGGATATAATCAACGTTTCGAACTCTTTTTATTCAGTTCTTCATCAGGATATAAACAATATAAAAGACATACAATATTTATACATACCAAGAGACACAGGCACCGAATCAGCGTGGTCGCGGTTCCCGCCGTCCCAGTGACGTAGATGACGCGTCCGGCGCACACTGTAATGCGTCAGGGCGTCAGCTCGTCACTACGTCGGGCGGGGAATGCGAGCAGAGCCTTGGTAGTCAAGGCAACCATAGTAAACATGCATAGACAAGGAAAAAAGGAACAGTTTATCGTGTTAAATACAGCGCAGCCACAAAAAAACCAAAATAGACCAATTAACTACTACAAATAAATATATAAACATATAAAAATGGAAATAGAAAAATGAAAATAAGAAAATGGAATAAAAATTTTATGGAAGAAATAACCTTAGCACACGGTCGACACAGCATGTGTCAACCCTACATAATATACATATAAATCAGACAAAAAAATTCATACTAATATAATGTATAAGGATGAAATATTAAAGTGTATATTGACCACTAAATTAGGTGACCGTATCTCTCAAGAATATTCATAGAGTTAATTTGTCAAAAATACATACTCAGTACAAGACAAAGTTACAGAAAGCAATGTAGCCCTCTGTGCTCATTTAAGCCATTAGGTGCTATGGTGTTTAGTCGTTGGATCCAGCGGGCTTCGCATTGCAAAAGTTTATGTGACCGGTTGCCCCTGCGTATGGAGGCAGGGACATGGTCAATAATCATATAGCGGAGCATAGGCATAGTGTGATGCATTTGTAGAAAATGCCTAGCGACCGGCTGGTCGCTAGAGCCTTTTTCAAGGGCAAGTTTAATAGAGTGCCTATGCCCCGCCATGCGTTCCCTTAAAGTGCGATCTGTCTTGCCAATGTAATTCATAGAACAGGGACATGTGATCATGTAAACAATAAATTTTGTGGTACACGTCATGCGGTGTCTAAGGAAAAATCTCTTCCCACTGTATGGGTGGCAAAAAGAGTCACCTGTAGATAGGGCTCTACAAGTGGTACACCCAAGGCATTTAAAACACCCGGGTTTAGCACCCAGGAATTGTACACTACTGTTCTGTTGTAATAAAGTGACGTCAGTTTTGACCACCATGTCACGCACACTCCTGCCACGAGTGTAGCATGGCATGATCGTCGTATCAGTCAATCCCAATGACTTGTCCATCTGAATTAACGGCCATAGTTTTTTAGAAGTGGCACTAATATCAGCACTGGCTACATTAAAGTGGTTAACCCATGGTAACCTTTTGTGTTCACATGATTTTTGCTTGTACTCAAGCAACGCATTTCTGTCACAGGATAAAGCCTTTGTTTTAGCTTCCTGTAGCAAAGTGGCGCTGTACCCTCTATCCAAAAACTTAGAAGTCATAGAATCAATTTGTTGGGTCGCCAGCACAGAGGAGTTGGCGACCCAACAAATTGATTCTATGACTTCTAAGTTTTTGGATAGAGGGTACAGCGCCACTTTGCTACAGGAAGCTAAAACAAAGGCTTTATCCTGTGACAGAAATGCGTTGCTTGAGTACAAGCAAAAATCATGTGAACACAAAAGGTTACCATGGGTTAACCACTTTAATGTAGCCAGTGCTGATATTAGTGCCACTTCTAAAAAACTATGGCCGTTAATTCAGATGGACAAGTCATTGGGATTGACTGATACGACGATCATGCCATGCTACACTCGTGGCAGGAGTGTGCGTGACATGGTGGTCAAAACTGACGTCACTTTATTACAACAGAACAGTAGTGTACAATTCCTGGGTGCTAAACCCGGGTGTTTTAAATGCCTTGGGTGTACCACTTGTAGAGCCCTATCTACAGGTGACTCTTTTTGCCACCCATACAGTGGGAAGAGATTTTTCCTTAGACACCGCATGACGTGTACCACAAAATTTATTGTTTACATGATCACATGTCCCTGTTCTATGAATTACATTGGCAAGACAGATCGCACTTTAAGGGAACGCATGGCGGGGCATAGGCACTCTATTAAACTTGCCCTTGAAAAAGGCTCTAGCGACCAGCCGGTCGCTAGGCATTTTCTACAAATGCATCACACTATGCCTATGCTCCGCTATATGATTATTGACCATGTCCCTGCCTCCATACGCAGGGGCAACCGGTCACATAAACTTTTGCAATGCGAAGCCCGCTGGATCCAACGACTAAACACCATAGCACCTAATGGCTTAAATGAGCACAGAGGGCTACATTGCTTTCTGTAACTTTGTCTTGTACTGAGTATGTATTTTTGACAAATTAACTCTATGAATATTCTTGAGAGATACGGTCACCTAATTTAGTGGTCAATATACACTTTAATATTTCATCCTTATACATTATATTAGTATGAATTTTTTTGTCTGATTTATATGTATATTATGTAGGGTTGACACATGCTGTGTCGACCGTGTGCTAAGGTTATTTCTTCCATAAAATTTTTATTCCATTTTCTTATTTTCATTTTTCTATTTCCATTTTTATATGTTTATATATTTATTTGTAGTAGTTAATTGGTCTATTTTGGTTTTTTTGTGGCTGCGCTGTATTTAACACGATAAACTGTTCCTTTTTTCCTTGTCTATGCATGTTTACTATGGTTGCCTTGACTACCAAGGCTCTGCTCGCATTCCCCGCCCGACGTAGTGACGAGCTGACGCCCTGACGCATTACAGTGTGCGCCGGACGCGTCATCTACGTCACTGGGACGGCGGGAACCGCGACCACGCTGATTCGGTGCCTGTGTCTCTTGGTATGTATAAATATTGTATGTCTTTTATATTGTTTATATCCTGATGAAGAACTGAATAAAAAGAGTTCGAAACGTTGATTATATCCGTGGCTACAAGTGATCTTTATTTGACTGAGTGCCGCCGCCTGGTTGTGTATATATATATATATATATATATATATATATATATATATATATATATATAGAAATCCGGAAGGGCCGTCACTCTGGACTGAAGTGAGCTGAGATGTGTAGCTTGCCCCGGTGCCAGCTTGCAGAGGGCAGCCACAATGAACTGCCCACAGAATACAATGACGAAATGAATGGGCACTCGAGGACTCATAAATGCTGGTGAAATCAAAAGGCCGTGTTTATTCCATAAGTGGTCTTACAGGCGTCAACGTTTCGGGGGCCGGACCCCCGTCGTCAGGACAAAATGCAGACAGGGTGAAGTACAGAATAAAGTGCAAGTGCATGGGTATTTACCCCCTCCCTGTAGCCGTCCCCCACGAGCATCCACGGGCCGGTTTCCGGAGTCCTGCGCACAGCAGTGACGTCACCACGTTCGGCGGCGTCCAGCTGACCGCGCGTCATCACGGTCGTCATCCCGCGGTGACGTGGGTGGGCTGGGAAAGAGATTGCAGCTCACATTAGCATGAATACAAGTATCGTGCTACAGAAGTCATAAAGCAACAAAGGCATCCATACATACACAAAACTTCAGAGGATGCAAGTGAATAAAAAATGCAAAAAAACAAGTGGACATGACCATATTATGACTACATAGTGACATCTAGTGGCTAAAAATGAGAAGACATATATAATAAAAAACGAACATTTAAAAAGTGTATACGTATAAAAAGATAACTGCGTGCGGTCCCGAATTGGAGCCGTACTGGGCAAAAGTCAAAGTGCATATGCTGGGTGAGGTGCAAACCCTATGGCGTGAGTGGTTTAAATGCAGGGAGAAATACTGAGTCCCTGCTGGGTATCTATAATAAGCAAAAACAGCCCTGTGTGGGGTGATGCAGCCAGCATCACTGTATGCGCATAGCACCAGAAGCCAGAAATTGCAACAACAGAATGCCAGCATCTTGTATATTATATGTTATCCTGGTGTGTCACCTGGACACCGATAAGCCTGGGGGACTGGTGTCACACAGTGGGATGACAAGTACCTTTAACAAGGGGGAGAGAAAAGGAAGAAGGAAGACATGATTGTGTGTTAGTGGACCAAAATGGTTACAAAAAATTATGTAGGCCAAGTGTGTCATTAAGGCCTTTAGGGTGTAGTGTGTCCATTTTGTAAATCCACTTGGACTCAAGCTGCAGAAGCTGTTTGGAACGGTTGCCACCCCGTATGTGTGCCGGCACGTGGTCTATGATCTTATATTTGATCATTGCCATGTTATGTTTGGCCTTGGCGAAATGCCTGGTCACTGGTTGCTCCCCTGAGCCAGAATGAAGGGCTGCCCGTATGGCACAATCGGTCTTGCCGATGTAATGTATTCCACATGGACAATAAATGATGTAGATAACAAATTTAGTCGTGCACGTGAGGGGCCATCTGATTTAAATTTTTTTTACCCGTATAGAGATGTGCAACTTCGGTGCAAGCTGTCATGAAGCTGCATGTTGTGCAGCCTAGGCATCGGTAACAGCCCATTCTGGTGGGTCTGATTTGTCTAGAAGGGGTGTCAAAATTTGTAATCTCGGTCTTGACCAATAGGTCCTTCAAGTTTGGGCCGCGCTTGTAGCTCGGCATCAGCTTGGTGTCTTTGAACACCGGTAGCTCGGGATCCGAACGCACAATTTCCCACCAGGTTTTTACTCTGCTGGTGGTTTCTCGGCTGGCAGAGCTAAAGTCATTAACCCATGGAATACATGGCTTTATGACTTTAGGTGTTGCACCTGTGATAAGAGTGGTGCGCTCACACGCCAGAGCCCTGGCCTTGGCTTTAAGTAGGCCCTGTCTGGGGTAGCCTCTGTCCTCGAACTTCTGCTGCATGATGTCCAGTTGGTGATGGGTTTCAGAGTCGGTATCAGTGATCCTGCATACTCTCAAAAACTGAGTATGGGAGACTCTCCACCGTGTTGCGTGGGTGCGAGCTGTTGTGTCTAAGTATAGTATTGCGATCTGTCGGTTTGACATACAAAGAAGTGTGTGTAAATCCCAAAAATACAAATGTGTAAAAAATAGGCGTATTTCTGCCTACGAATACACCTATTTTTTACTAATCCATTTTGGTACATTTCCCCCGATGTATACATAGTATATATATATATACACGCTATACTGCTGTTCTGTTCTCAAAGACAACATGAAGCATACTGTATATATCACTTGTGGAGCCGATATTTATGGTACAACACGCCCCTGTAATTCTCACATTCATAGAGATCCCACAGCACATCTCCCCCATGTGTTAGAGCCTGACATCTCCGATTTACAAACATGATCATTAGCGATCAGTTTGACCATGTTATTATTGTATACAGAGATCCATATGTAACACACCCGTCCGGATCCCTGTGTTAACACCATACAATTGTCACGCTAGATGCGGTGACATCTCCTTCACATCACTTCTTAAACATTGCTCGGGCAGTAGTCCCGTGGCATCTGAAATTTACACTTTAAACTTGCACCATTTTTTAACATTGTTTTACTGTTTTAATGTAGGTTATTTATGTGCCATTTATGTGTTGTTATAGGCAGAAGCCAAACCCGGATCCTGGAGCGGAGGTTGTCATACAGAAGTGGGCGATACGGTGGGGTCACCATAGCAACCCATCTACAACAGAGGGGAGCGTGATGATGCAGTGAGGCTCCGCCCACTGACATCCGCCCGCACCGGAAGCCGCACTGGACGCAACCGGGACGCTCCACGTACGGGAATGGTGAGTATGCACATGCTGTATGTATTTAAATGTTTGCTGTGTCACCCGCACGCGTTGTACACCTTGACAAAGGGGTATCCAGTCCCCGAAACGTCGGTCACCTCCAATAAACACATTGTTAAGCCCACGGAGTGCCGCTGCCTGCTTGGATAATTCCTTAGATAGATAGATAGATACCAGAAAGAACCCCCACTGGGGGAATAAACAGCACTCACCAGTCTGTAGTTCAATGGAGGTACAACCAGGAGGTAATCCAAAGTTTATTTTCTGCAAGAGAGATCTTCTGACGTTTCGGTCCCCGCTGGTACCTTTATCAAGGCAGCCACTGTGTCAAATAGTCGCAACTTAAATCTGTGTGGGAAGGGGGATATATAGCCTTTGAGTATAAAGAAATATAAAAATATATGATACAGCCAGTACAGGATATGGCGGGTGAGCCAGTGAGAGGGACTATAGAGAGGTAGGGCAGGGGGATCAGAGGCGGTCCTGCAGCGATGCATAACCCCACAACAGAGAGAGCCGGCACCGGGAAGGGTGATCCCTGGAGAGGACAAGGGCCTGTGCAGTGCTGTGAGCTGCTGACCTGTAAGGAGCGGAGGCTGCGCAGCTGTGAGACCAGGAATGGCGCCAGGAGAGCCAGGCTCCTCCAAGTCCCCTACTGCTGCCACCTGCCAGAGGGAAGGGAACCGCTCTGCCCCCACTAGCTGCCAACCACAGGAGGAGCCCCAAACCCGGAGAGAACAGAATGATGTGTGCTGCCGAGGTGTCCTACATAGTGCCTGCCTGTGGAGGAGCCGAGAGGGTGAAGACTAGAACCTCAAGGAAGAAGGTGCTGAGGGGGTAAATTACCTGGGAGCACACCCAGCCGGAGGATTCTCCTGAAGTTGCTCCGAAGAAGATAGAGGATGCAGCAAGTGGAGACCAAGGTGCGCAGGCACCGCGGAGGACACCCGCTCTCGAGGAACCAGGACTGGAGGACATGCAAAGGACCCCTAGCTGGAGACCTGTAGAAGCCCCCTCAGTGGTGTGGAGCTGCCCCTAGAGATGCCTGCCCGAAAGTAAGTTAAGAACACGATGTAACATCAAGGACAGGAGCTGCTCAGAGGACAGGTGACAGCCCAGCGGAGGAGAGGATAGAGGAGGATCCCCAGCCTGATAGGAGCTGGGGGTGGAAGCAGAGGCCGACCCAGAACAGCACAACAGGCGGAGCAGAGGACGACCCAGCACCTCCTGCTGCAGGAGCTGAGGACACGGGACACAAGGCAGACGTCAGGCTCATGGCAGATGCTGTGCGGCTGTGGTACAGGTATATGTGCGCTGTTGTTTATGCTGGGCGTTATGGGTAATAGAGGAGGTTTCTTTTTTAGGATGTCGGTATGTGGTAGACTTGCTATGTATAGGATGTGTAGTATGCTAGGGTTTGTGGTTATAGTGGATGTATTTGTGTATGCAGGGCACCATTTGCGGATGTACTAAAAGGATGATCACAAAAAGGGATGATCGGGATGATTGCCTGCAGTTCCTATTCGCACCACTAGATGTCACAATTTTTTTTACTTCAACTGAGAATTTGTATGTTGGACACTGGTTGTGTATCCTGGACAGTCGGTAGAATAGGTAATCAGCGCTCAGTATCATTCTGTGGAGTTTTCGTAGCTTCTTAAAAGAAGCTGTAAGCGCTGCACAGGGAGGCCAGGCAGTATCTCCCCTGTGCACAGTGAGCTGACAGGACGTGCTTCTGTCAGCTCCTGCTGTGCTAGCAGTGTGAGGATTCACTAATGAGAATCCTCACACTGTGCCTACCTAGCTAGTGTAAAAGTTAATAAAATAATAAAAACCCTAACTAACTCTACTCCTTCGGCTGCTCCGGCAGCCCTTTAGAATAGCACCCACTCCAGTGGGCACCTAACACGAACTGAGGAGTCTGGGATGCAGTAGGGGAGGAGCCTACCCTCCAAAAGCTTTAGGATAGGTGCCTGGCTCCTGCGGACCCTCCTACATCCCAATGTGAAGCTGTGTCACCAGGACCATTGAAAGAGAAAAGTATGTGCTGCACATACTTTTTGTACTTGCTTTTCATCGCATTGTATGCACAACGCATGTACAAGGATGAATGCGATGCGTGCTATTTAAGCTCAAAATGCACGCCCGCATCGAGACGTGTATGGGCACCTTAAGTCAGAGAGAACCTGAGAATTCTGACTGGGAAGTGCAATTAACAGGTCAGATGTGGACTGCTGCTTTGAAGTTGGATATCTCCATTTCCCCAGGGCCGATTTTAAAAATTCTGGTATCCCTGGAAAAAGGGGATCCTCAGCTATCAGAGTATGGCCCTTATACACCTGGGGCCCCAGAGCAAGTGCCCATTAAGCCCATACGAAAAGACCGCCCTGGTCCCGGTTCGCTGACGTCATCCGGGGGCGATTATGCTTTGTACACACGGGGGCGATAGGGGCTGAAATAGCTGGGAATATGGTTGCTGAGCGACCATATTGCCAGTGATTGGAGTGTGCACCAGCGATAAATCGCCGGGTGCGCGCTCCCGTTTTCACAAAACGGGACACTGGGCAATATGATTGCTGATATGATTGCTAGCAATATATTGCCAGCGATCATATTGCCCCGTGTGTACGCACCTTTATTCCTAACAATTTTGCTGCACCCGTCATCTTGAAACGTGCACATGTCCCTTTGTTGATGAATTTACAAGACTGCCTAATTAGAGCAATAATTGATATTTGCGTGGAGATTAATAACAGTATTACAGACACACATGCTATGACCGATAACACACACGTAACAGACTTATTTTTTTTTTTTTCTAATGCACTTTATTTCACATTTATCACTTTTCACTTATGTTTTTAATATTTCGCTGTCCTTAATAAATGATTCAATAAACATCATGTTTTAGCCAATTCTCTGTTTCTTGGGTCACTTTATTAATGTACCTATAACATTAATCAGAACATTAATATATGCTAACCTAGATTGCCCCTTGTAGGAATACTTTATCTTTCTTTGCTTCCAAGTCTAATACATATTCCTGGGTGCGCCTCCCCCATTACCAATTTATACTTAATATAGTAATGCAGGGGTGAGATAGCTATACCAATTACAGGCCGTTCGGATTGATAGCCTCTATCTATTAACCTGTATCAGCGATATCAGATGGTCGACAGTCATCAGGTCGACATACTGCAAAGTCGACATGGGTCTAGGTCGACAGGTCATTAGGTCAACATGGTCTAGGTCGACTGGGTTTTTCACTGGATTTTTGGGGGGGTTTTTGAGCCGACATGTGCCGACAGGCGGACTTTCATGCCCTACCATCCACTAGGGCAGGCGTTCCCAACCACGGTCCTCAAGGCACACCAACAGTGCAGGTTTTAGTGATATCCAGGCTTCAGCACAGATGGATTAATCCAAATCACAGGTACTAATTAAGTCACCTGTGCTCAAGCCTGGATATCATTAAAACCTGTACTGTTGGTGTGCCTTGAGGACCGTGGTTGAGAACGCCTGCACTAGGGTGTGGTGGGAGAATAACATGGAGTGCCAAGCACAGCCAGACATGCGAGGCGATGCGGTGCACTTAATCCTGTGTCCATGTTGACTGTGTCGGCATTCGGGTAAAAAAAAAGGTACAAAACCCCATGTTGAGCTAGACCATTTTGACCTAATGCTTTTTTGGACCAAATGACCTGTTGACCTTGACCCATGTCGACCTTGCAGTATGTTGACCTAATGACTGTCGACAATCTTTCGGTCGACCATATGATCCTTACCTGTTTCAGCAAGGGGTGTGAGGCCAATTTCTCTCTTTCTCTCCAGGGAATGGAGAAATATCTGTGTTTAGAGCCAGACTAGAATCACGTCTGCCCGCAGACAATAGATCGGGTATCATTTTTTTATTTTTTTTTATGTATGTTTGACAAAGGCCATACACTTCACTGGAGGCGAAGATCCGCAGACGAAGGCCAGAGCATACAGCTAATTGCTGCCGATCCTACTATTAAAAAAGAAAAAGGAATGTATTGTATACACAGAACATCGAACATGCCTTCCAACTTTTACCAATAGATCAGTGGGACCTGCATGCAGCTGGCCCTGGAAAGGGGCGGGGCTATGTGCAACGGGGGCGGGACCGGGCATCGAGGCCCCGGGTTTTCCATCCTCTTTGCCAGCGTACCCAGCCCCGTCTCTCCTTGCTGCGCACGGCACCTATCCAGCAATCACCGGCTGCTCCACAAAGCAGAGCAGCCATGATCACCTCCCCTCAAGGGACATCAGGGCAGGCTCCAAATAGCGGGACCATACCACTGTAATCAGGACAGTTGGGAGGAATGCTATAAATACATTATCATGTAGCGCCTATTATTCCTGTTGTCCGACTCTACCTGTATGACTACATGTGAAGGAAAACACAGAGGCTGCTTCTTTTGCCCAACGTTTGGGAATTTATGATATTTTAGTTTTCGGAATTTGTCTCCTGTCCTACATAACAGTTTATAGACGCTGTGACCAGGGGTGAGGGTCATTAAGTCGACAGTAATTAGATCTTTTGGTCGGCAGTGAAAAGGTCTACATATGAAAAAGATCGACCTGGTTTAAATTGACGCTGAAAACGGTCGACACAATCCAAAAGGCTGCATGAAAAAGGTCAACACAGGAATAGGTCGACATGAGTTATTAAAGAAAATTGTGTATGTGGAAATCTGCTGACACGGGCACTGTATAAGTGTACAGCGACACGGACACACAGCTCCAATTTCTATTCACTTTTTTCTTAATGCACTTTTTTAATTTTAACCTATTTTGCTGTTTTGTGCCAATGAATAAACTGTATATTTAGAACAATTGGTCTGTACACAGACTCCGTCCTGCCCCCACTTAAAGTTATTCCTCCTGGTTATATATGGTGGCTAATTATTAATATTATGTTGTTTGAGCAGAAAATATTGTGGTATCAGTGGATGAGTCAAAAACTCAGGCTGCTCCCGGATCCGAAGGCGCTATACCCCACGCCCCTGAAACAGCAGACACTGGAGGAGGATTCGAACCCGTGGTGGCTCAGCCTGAGTGGCTGTCCCAGACGCTGAACTAACGGTACACGCCACTGTACCAGCCACTCATACACGGACTGTTCGTGTATCTCGTAGCTACAATGCAGTGACGTCATTCACGCTGTGCCGCACCATCGCCACCTATTGGCAGCTGCTGGAACTACACCTGGCACATAATGCATCGTCATCACTGCTGCTCCCCCTACATGAGCACTCTGCCGGCTGTTCTGATGGAGACAGTCACTGACTGGGACGCCATGCCCCTGCGTAGAAGAAGCGGCTGGTAAGTGCACATGTGCAGAACACCCCCTGAACACCAACCTGTGGGTGAGGACTGGAGCTCAGTCTGTATGACGGCAACAAATGAGGAGCTGCCGGGCCGCGAGCACCGATTGGCTCGCAAGTCATTTGAAATAGCCGCACCACGGATGTTCTGAGACATCCGGGTTTCCCACCGCTCTGCCCTGCTGTCTCCTTTCCCACACAGTGCACACCTCTGGCACTGGGCATGTTACCCC
Organism: Crinia signifera; assembly: GCF_055691185.1. NCBI lineage: Eukaryota > Metazoa > Chordata > Amphibia > Anura > Myobatrachidae > Crinia > Crinia signifera. The sequence continues at coordinate 133,145 of NW_028142055.1, read as the reverse complement.
TGGCACTGAGAATGTAATACCTGGCAATGAGCATGTATGTAAGCGGCACTTATGTGGCATAATAAAAAATGGGCATTACCATGTTTGGCATATTGTCAAATGGGCATTACTGTGTTTGGCATATAGTATAATGGACATTACGGTGTGTGGCATAATGTGTAATTTGCATTACTGTGTGCATTTCTGTGTCCCTGACCCATAAAGCCATGCCCTAAAATTTTTGGCACAAAATGTTCAGTTTTTATTAGGTGTTGGGTTGTTTTGCACTGTGGGGCATCATTTGAATCAGGGGTGGTATTATGTGGCCACATTATTCTTTTCCTGACAGTGTGGCTGTGACATAATTGGGGGGGGGGGGGGGGGGGGGAAGAGTCAGGGAAGCAAATTTCTCCACTTTAGGCACTGCTGCGCACTAATGTATAGTGATAATAGTAAACACTGCTGGAGCAGACCAGCAATGTATATGAGACCACTGCCACTGGCCATCAATGTATATTTTTATGGCGTTAATGTATACACTGCCGGCGCAGGTCAACAATGTATATGTTACCACCGCCACTGCCCCCCAATGTATATTTTGTTGTGGCGGTAATGTATACATTGCTGGGGAAGGTGAATGGATTTCTCCCTACGTGCACGGTGGCAAATTAAATGGTAGTTGTGCACATGGGCGGGATTTTGCCCAGTCGGAGCAGAGTCAGGTAGCGTTTACCTGTTTGCTGGGCTCCGAATATACACAGCCCAGCGATCAGTTCTGAATCAGGCCCCTAGAACAGAAATGCACTGAATAAAATGGCCCCTGCTCCCACCCTTGGAATACAAACCCTGCCCATTATGTAAATAGCCTTTTATATGAAAGATTTTCAGCAAAGTCTTTCACCTCCTGAAAATCTCTTGCTCTTTGGGGAAAATAGCTCAGTGTGTACGCACTACTTTGGTGACAAATATATCTTTCAGAGATTTTGGCAAAGTCTTTTGAAATGAAAATCTTCAAGTGTGTATGGGCCTTAACACTTGGCTCAAACAAAACGTCTACACAAGTACCTACCTCGGGAGGTTTGGAGCAGATGCCGACGTCACCACAGCAGATGGGGAGGAAGGTGTTGAGGGCTGCGGAGATTCTGGGGCTCTTGGAACCCTTCCCATTCGGTACCAGATGCCCATACTGTTCAGCTCCCTATCCAGGAGACATACACAAACACATGCGTATATAACTATATTAGTAAGGCTGACTAATGTGGTAGCTCAACATCCTAACAAAAGAAAAATGGGATATTTATGCCCTGAGGTAACGTACTCATGGGCCTAATATGTTCCTCTGTAATGCAACCAAGCACATAATGGACACATTAAATACAGGGATTGATCTGTATTGGATATACATCTTGATTACCAATGGCATTTCACCATAAAGGAAAGAGTCAAATCACTGAATGTTTTATGAACATCGCTTGGCTATGTCTGGTATATCAGCCACAGAAAGATTATGAATAAACATTGTTCTATAATAATGATGCACGTTCCCCATTTCCAGCTACCCAATGTGTACCCAGCATAATATCACAAGTGTTCCTTCTAAGCTTCTGTTACAGGGTGCTGCACCCTGCCCGTTTTTAAAACCTCAAAATGCTCCCTGCCCTTTTTGTGTGTGGCACTCTGCGCCCTTGCGCTGCCCCCCACCTCGTTGACGTGCCGCTGAGAACTTTCGGTGTGTGCCATCATGTGTAATGGGTATTACGGTGTGTGGTATAATGTGTAATGGCCATTGTGGTGCATGGTATAATGTGTAATGGGTATTACATTGTGTGGTATAATGTATAAGAGGCATTACAGTATATGCCATAAGGTGTAAGAGGCATTATGGTGTGTGGTGTAATGTGTAAGAGTCATTACAGTGTGTGCCATAATGTGTGATGTCATTAGGTCATAATATGTAATGGACATAGCTCAGTATGACAATGTGTAATGGGTATTAGGGTGTGTGGTATAATGTATAAGAGGTATTACAGTGTATGCCATAATGTGTAGCTGTCATTATGACAGAAAATGGAATGGACATAGCACAGCATGACAATGTGTAATGGGTATTACGGTGTGTGGTATAATGTGTGATGGGCATTATGGTGTGTGGTATAATGTGTAATGGGTATTTTGTTGTGTGATATAACGTGTAGTTGTCATTATTACAGAATATGTAATGGACATAGATCAGTATGACAATGTGTAATGGGTAGTAGGGTGTGTGGCATAATGTGTAATGGGCATTTTGGTATTTTGTTTTAATGTGTAATGGGTATTACGGTGTGTGGTATAATGTGTAATGGGCATTATGGTGTGTGGTATAATGTGTAATGGGCATTATGGTGTGTGCGGTATAATGTGTAATGGGTATTATGGTGTGTGGTATAATGTGTTTTCATTGCGACAGAATATGTAATGGCCATAGCAGAATATGACAATGTGTAATGGGAATCATTCTTATAATTTTTGCTGTTTCTGATGTAAATTTCTAGTATAAAATGTGCTCTTTCGATTGAAAAAGTGCTCTGCCTGATGGTCAGCGCCCTGCCCTAAAAAAATCAGAGTGTGAACACTAGTGGGGTATTGCCAGTAGCCACTTTACGGGATATGGTCGTATTGTCGACACCACTTAGGTCGACAGTCATTAGGTCGACACCGTTGGGTCGACAGGTGGCAGGTGGGGTATGGCCAGCAGTCACAGTAACATATACACAGAGGGGTATAGCCAGCAGTTACAGCATCGTATACACAGTAGGGTTAAAGCCAGCAGTCACAGTAACGTATACACAGAGGGGTATGGCCAGCAGTTACAGTATCGCATACACAGTGGGGTTAAAGCCAGCAGTCACAGTAATGTATACACAATGGGGTTACGAGCAGCAGTCACAGTAATGTATACACAGTGGGGTATGGCCAGCAGTCACAGTAATGTATACACAGTGGAGTATGGCCAGTAGTCACAGTATGCACAGGAGTCCAGTAGAAAAAAAAAAAACAATTACAGCAGAGTGCGCAGCGGAGCATGCAAAGCGCAGGCTTCCATCCAATATAATGGCGCAGAGCCGCAGTCGCACCGAATTCTGTGGGATGCAATTCTCTGGAGAACCCAAGGCCGGGAAGATGGCACTGAGCCTCGTTGGGGGATGTGAGTGTGGCGGAAACGCCCATTGTTCGGAGCATCTCTTTTATTTGATATGTTTGTTTGGCCCCATCACACACAATGGTGGCCCCCACCGTAATGCCCATCACACATGATGGCCCACACTGTAATGTCCATCACACATGGTGGCCCACACTGTAATGTCCATCACACATGGTGGCCCCCACCGTAATGCCCATCACACATGATGGCCCACACTGTAATGTCCATCACACATGGTGGCCCCCACTGTAATGTCCATCACACATGATGGCCCCCACTGTAATGCCCATCACACATGATGGCCCACACCGTAATGCCCATCACACATGATGGCCCACACCGTAATGCCCATCACACATGATGGCCCACACTGTAATGCCCATCACACATGATGGCCCCCACTGTAATGCCCATCACATATGATGGCCCACACTGTAATATCCATCACACATGATGGCCCACACTGTAATATCCATCACACATGATGGCCCACACTGTAATGCCCATCACACATGATGGCCCCCACCGTAATGCCTATCGCACATGATGGCCCACACTGTAATGCCCATCACACATGATGGTTGTCCACACCGTAATGCCTATCGCACATGATGTCCCACACTGTAATGCCTATCACACATGATAGCCCACACTGTAATGCCCATCACACATGATGACCCACACTGTAATGCCCATCGCACATGATGGCCCCCACTGTAATGCCCATCGCACATGATGACCCACACTGTAATGCCTATCACACATGATGGCAACACTGTAATGCCCATCGCACATGATGACCCACACTGTAATGCCCATCGCACATGATAGTGGCCCACACTGTAATGACCATCGCACATGATGACGGTCCACTCTGTAATGCCCATCACACACGATGACCCACACTGTAATGCCCATCACACACGATGACCCACACTGTAATATCCATCACACATGATGGCCCACACTGTAATGCCCATCACACATGATGGCCCCCACCGTAATGCCTATCGCACATGATGGCCCACACTGTAATGCCCATCACACATGATGGTTGTCCACACCGTAATGCCTATCGCACATGATGTCCCACACTGTAATGCCTATCACACATGATAGCCCACACTGTAATGCCCATCACACATGATGACCCACACTGTAATGCCCATCGCACATGATGGCCCCCACTGTAATGCCCATCGCACATGATGACCCACACTGTAATGCCTATCACACATGATGGCACCCACTGTAATGCCCATCGCACATGATGACCCACACTGTAATGGCCAACGCACATGATAGTGGCCCACACTGTAATGCCCATCGCACATGATGACGGTCCACACTGTAATGCCCATCACACACGATGACCCACACTGTAATGCCCATCACACACGATGACCCACACTGTAATGCCCATCACACACGATGACCCACACTGTAATGCCCATCACACACGATGACCCACACTGTAATGCCCATCACACATGATGACCCACACTGTAATGCCCATCGCACATGATGGCCCCCACTGTAATGCCCATCGCACATGATGACCCACACTGTAATGCCTATCACACATGATGGCACCCACTGTAATGCCCATCGCACATGATGACCCACACTGTAATGCCCATCGCACATGATAGTGGCCCACACTGTAATGCCCATCGCACATGATGACGGTCCACACTGTAATGCCCATCACACATGATGACGGTCCACACTGTAATGCCCATCACACACGATGACCCACACTGTAATGCCCATCACACACGATGACCCACACTGTAATGCCCATCACACACGATGACCCACACTGTAATGCCCATCACACACGATGATCCACACTGTAATGCCCATCACACACGATGACCCACACTGTAATACCCATCGCACACCTTAACAGCGACTACATATGATGGCACATAAGAGCCTCTTACCTACATGCTCATTGCCAGGGGTTTCTTACTCAATGCCAAAGGTTTTATGCTTAGTTGCCAAGAAGGTTTCATGCTCGTTGCCCAGGAGGTATTATATCCTTGTTACCCAGAATGGGAAAAGCAACCCCAGCAAGCCCTCCTGTCTGTGGAGGGAGGGCTTAGCCGGCAGGAAGAGCTGACAGCCACTGCTAGCAGAGAGCAGCTTAGCGTTGTGGCGGGGGGGGGGGGGGAATTTGTCACTTTAAAGAGCTGCCATGCCGCTCACTTCTCAGGACTTCAGCAGTGGTAACAGCATGGGGGACGGTGGCGGGCTACATCTGTAACAACAGACACACAGCTTTCAGCAGAGAGCTCATCAGCGTTTCAGTGCATGCAGGGGGGGCGGATGAGAAAGTTTGCAACGGGGTGTCAGCGCACCAGGGGGGCAGCGGAAGGGCGCAAAGTCCCAGACACAAAAAGGGCAGGAACACTAATTTCTGTGTCCTACGGATGACAGAAGGAGGGTGATATGGTCAGATGTATCTGCCTTCACCGTGGTTCGCAACAAGAGGACTAGCGCAGATTTTGACCCAACTTGAATAACTCTGCAGCTCTTAAGGCCCCCATCTGCTAGGGTGGGGAATCGCCTGTGGTACCCCGCCAACTCACCTGGCAGCTGCTACGTTCAGTTCACAAATATTTCTACCCATGCATGTTGCCCCTTCTTTATATAAACACCTCTTTCTACACTTTTATGAAAACTCTTCACTACTGTATAACTGCAGCTCACCGTTACCAATTCTAAACAGTCTCTTGTTACAGTACATCTTCAGTTGTGACACCTGTCAGTATCACACTGACCCCAGGGGTTAATAAACTGCTTTCTGTTCTACCCTGATACTAGTAAATCCCCTAAACTCCAATACTGCTCTAAAACAAACAGTCATATTTATTGTGGGTTTTATTACTGTTTTAATTCAGCTCATCCTGGAAAAGGATTTGTGGCATTGAGAAAACCTCTGCGAGTATTTATAACAGTGTCTTGAGAATAAAACATTAATCTGGTCATGTAATTATAATTATGGTCAAAATAATAGGCAAAATCAGTGCTGGTGGCTGCCAATCGTAAAATATGTGATAACAGAAGTGAATCACTTGCCTCACCACATAATTACTTTTAAGTACGATATAAACAATCAACTAAATATATATTTTTTTGGCATTTTTCAATAAAGAAACTTTTAGCCTAGTGCTGCTGTGAAAAAAATACCGGGTTATTACCTGGTAACGGGTTTTCCTCTACTCCGCCATGGCAGCCATCATGTATGGGTTTCTCCCTGCTGGGTAGTGCTTTTGGAAAGGAAAAAAAGACCTCTGGATCCTATAAGAAGACTCCTCCTCCATACACCAGTGTCTTTATATTTCTTCAGCTTTAAAACAAACGAACATCATTATTCCACGTAACATACCGTATTAAGGGAGGGAAATACCGCTGCCATGGCGGAGTAGAGGAAAACCCGTTACCAGGTAATAACCCGGTATTTCCTCTACCTCCGCCATGGCAGCCATCATGTATGGATCATGCCCAAGCAGTACCGTATTTCATAGGGTGGGTCATACTCACATATAACACAAGATCAGGCCACCGGCCACGTAATTCATAACTCAAAAAAGAACGTTTACTTCACGTCTTCGTTTACCGCCGCGCTCAGGACCTTCCTCCCGAACTTGGCATCTGCAGAGGACCAGACGTCCACTCTATAATGTTTTGTAAATGTGTGGGCTGAGGACCACCCTGCAGCCTTGCAAATCTCTGTTAGTGAGGCAGATTCTTTCTCTGCCCACGATGACGCCATTGATCGCGTTGAGTGGGCTTTAAACCCTTCAGGCGGCTCCTGCTGCCTTATGACATACGCTTGTCGAACACAGCTTTTAATCCATCTTGATAGAGTTTGCTTAGAGGCTCTTTGCCCCTTCCTTCCTCCTTCTGATAATATAAACAAATTGTCTACTTTACGAAATTCAGCCGTCCTTTGTTTATAAATGGAAAGGGCTCTGACCAAGTTCAGGCAATGCAATCTGCTTTCTTTACTATTTGTAGGATTTGTACAAAACGTAGGTAATATGATCTCCTGATTGATATGGAATTCTGACGCCACCTTCGGTACAAACATTGGATTTGTCCTCAAGACTACTTTATCTGTATACATCTTAAAGTACGGCTCCTTTATCCACAGTGCTTGGAGTTCCGATACTCTACGCGCTGAGGTCATGGCCACTAAAAACAACACTTTCCATGACAAAAATTTCAAGGCCACCCCTTGTAGTGGCTCAAACGGTGATTCTGTCAGAACTCCTAGTACCAGGTTCAAGTCCCATGATGGTATCGGACTTCTCACCCTTGGTTTAATTCTTTTCACTGCCTGCATGAACCTTTGTACATATCTGTTCTTGGCTATGTCCCAATCCAAGATGCATGATATAGCCGAGATTTGCACCTTCAAAGTACTTGGGGAGAGGTTCATTCGAAGACCTTCTTGTAGAAAGGAAAGTACGGTGACCACACTACGAGGATTCTTACTGTTCTCCTTCGACCAAAAAGCATACTTTTTCCACACTCTATAATATATCTTCATGGTTACCGGCTTTCTTGCCTTAAGCAACGTATCCACTACTCCTTCACTGAACCCCTTTGCTTTCAGGCTTCCGATCTCAGCAACCAGGCCGTCCGTTTCCACGACTCCGGCTGTTCTTTGAACACTTCTCCTTGTACTAGCAGATCCTTGGTCGAAGGTAGCCTCCACGGATCTTCCACTGCCAACTTCTGTACCGTATTGAACCATGCTCTGCGAGGCCAATAAGGAAGAATCGTTACTACTTCGATCTCTTCCCTCTGTAGTTTCCTCAATAGCCTCTGAATCATCGGTATTGGGGGAAAAACATAAGCTCTCTCCATGTTCCAAGGCACTGACAGTGCGTTTACTTGTTCCGCCAGTGGTTCCCAGAACCTGGAAAAAAACCTGGGTACTTTTCTGTTTGCTGCCGTCGCCATAAGGTCTACTTGTGGACGTCCCCATCTTTCCACCAGGTTTTCGAATACCCTCTGGTTGAGGCCCCATTCTCCTGGCAGGCATTCTTTTCTGCTTAATTGGTCGGCCACCACATTTTCTTTCCCTGCCAGGTATACTGCCGTGATGCTCAGAACCCGACCTTCCGCCCATTCGAACAGTTTGGCGGCCACCTCCATCAATGCTCTGCTCCGTGTCCCCCCTTGCCGATTTACATAGGCCACTACTGCCTGATTGTCGGACCTCACGATCACTTCTCTTCCTTGCAGTTGACTCTGAAACCACCTGCAGGCTCTGACCACTGCCTCCATTTCCCTCAGGTTGGAGTGAGCCTCCCTCCAATCTTGCTGCCATTTTCCTTGAGCCACTTGATGATTGAAGGTTGCTCCCCAGCCTGTTTCGCTGGCGTCTGTGGTTAGTGTAACCTGCTGCTTCCTACCAAAGTATCTTCCTGCCACCAATCTGTCTTCTACTGCCCACCAGTCCAAGTCTTGTCTGGCCTTTGTGGACATGACTATCCTTTGGGACAAATCTTTTGAGTTTTTGTTCCATTGAAGAAGAAAACAGCTTTGGAGTTTCCTTGTATGGAACCTTGCCCACGGAACCACCTCTATGGCTGCTGCCATTAGGCCTAGCACTTCCATGCAGCCTCGTGAGGACACAACACGTTTTCTTTGTAAACTTTTCACTTGCTGCACTAGTTTTCTTCTTCTGCTTTCTGTCAAGGAAATATTTAGTTCTTTTGTATTGATCACTACCCCTAGGTATGTCAGTTCTTGAGCAGGAATCAATTGGCTCTTTTTGTAATTTATTAACCAACCGTGTTCCAGCAGACATTGTACCACTCTGTCTGTGTGCTCTTGCGCCTTCTCCTCGGAGTCTGCGACTATTAAAATGTCGTCGAGGTAAGGGAATAACCTTATCCCACTCTGTCTTAGTGCTGCTATCAGCACAACCAGAACCTTGGAGAATGTCCTCGGGGATGTAGCCAGACCGAATGGCAGGGCGTTGAATTGATAGCTTGTGTCCATTAGCCTGAACCTCAGATATTTTCGATGGCTTATGCAGATTGGAACATGCAAATAGGCGTCTCTGAGATCTATCGATGTCATGAAGTCTTTTTGACTTAAGTCTAGTATCACAGATTTGATACTCTCCATTTTGAAAGGTTTGACCTCTACGAACTGATTGAGTCGTCTCAGATCTAGTATGGTCCGAAATCCCCCTGTCGTTTTCCTTACTAAAAAGAAACGGGAGAAGCATCCCCGAAATTCCTGATCCTCTGGAACAATGCTGACTACTTCTTGTTCCAGCATTTCTTGTAAACTTGCAAATAAGGCTTTTCTCTCCTCCCTGTCTTTGGGAATCGGAGACTGAACGAAAAAATCTCCGGGAACTTTGTTGAATTCCACTTTGTACCCGGAGGATACTACCTCTTGGACCCACTTGTCTCCAGTGGTCCCGGACCAGATGCTTGTAAATTTTAGTAGTCTGGCCCCTACTTTTTGTGACCCGACGTCACTGTGCCTCCTTTTTGGAGGAGAATTTATTCTCCCTATTTCTTTGGGCACGAAAATTGCCCCTTGCGATCCAGGATCCCCTTCTGTAGGGCCTTCCTGGTCTATATGCCCGCGACTCTCTATAGCATGGGTCCTCAAGCTGCGGCCCTCCAGATGTTGTGAAACTACAAATCCCAGCATGCCTTGCCACAGTTTTGCTGTAAGGGAGTGTTAAACTGTGGCAAGGCATGCTGGGATTTGTAGTTTCACAACATCTGGAGGGTCGCAGTTTGAGGACCCATGCTCTATAGTCTTGGGGCTGAAATCTTCCGAACTTGGCTGGAGGCGCCCTTCTGCCTCCCTTATCCTGAGGGAGCCAGACAGACTTCCCCCCTGAAATTTTAGCCACGAGTTCGTCCAACTGTTTACCAAACAAATAGTCCCCTTGGAACGGCATGGACAGGAGTTTATTCTTGGACTGTATGTCCGCTGCCCATGGTTTTAACCAGAGGGCCCTCCTTGTTGCGGCTGTTGCGGCCCCTGCTCTGGCTGCCAGCCTCACCGCATCCATAGATGCTTCGCAAACAAACTCCACTGCCAGTTGTACATCTTGTACGATTTTTAACAACTCCAAACTTGCGAGGTCATCCAGAATATCCCCTTCTAATTGCTGACACCAGCCTCTTATTATTCTGGAAGTTACTGCCATTGCCGACGCTGCTTTTAGGGAAGCCCCTGAAATTAAATGCTGCTTCCTTAGGCCCAACTCGATCTTCCGATCCATTGGATCTTTAAAGGCGTTGGCCTCTTCTAGTGGCAATGTCGTTTTCTTCGACAACCTTGCCACCGCAGCATCTATTTTAGGTGCTTCTTCCCATTAGAGCACTTGCGCCTTGTCAAAGGGATACATCCTATTAACCTTTCCTGGAATAGCCACTCTCTTGTCTGGCTGCTTCCATTCTTCGGTTATTATGTCCTTTAGAGTTTGCGATAAAGGAAACGTTTTACTTTTCTGTTTCCTATCCTTGAAAAGCATTTCTTGCAAGCTTATATCCTCTTGCTTGTCTTCAATATTTAATGCTTTATAAATACGGACCAGTAGGTTATCAACCATGTCGGCATTAAAGTCCGCGTCCGACCTATCCTGACCTGGATCATCCTCATCTCCGTCATCTAAGTCACCACCAAGCATATTAGCACTGGTCGACTGACCCGCTGTATCATTCATATCTTCACTTAGCACATAACTTTTCCGTTTAATGGGCGTTTTACCCGGATCCTCCTTAGGCGCAAACGTGTCTGCCAAAGCCGTTTTCAACATTTGCACCAGGCTCGCCATTTGAGCCGGAGGAAATAACTGAGACGCCTTACAGCCTTCACAGACAGTCTCCACGTGTTTATCTGGCAGAGTCTTGTCACATGTTGCACACTTGCTCAGTGCAGATTTCTTCTGCTTGCTTTTACCCTTATATCCTTGCTAGACTCAGACCTAAAATGACACCACCAACCAGTCACTATGAATACTTTTAACCAACACCACGTGGACACCCTTACACCAGCACGCTGCTCACCCAGTTTTTACGCCAGACTGCCTGTCTTCCTCCATAATTGGTAGTGCGCCTTCTAAAAACATAGCCACGTCTAAGTACCAGCACGTAACTTCATACAAGAACAGTAAGCCAGATACAACTCACCACAAGCCTGTACGTGTACCCAGTCCCGCGTGCCTCACAAGTCCAGGCAACCAAGACGCTAGCGTATACCAGCTGAATCCCGGTCCCGATCACACACCTAGCCTCAGATCAGCGTGGCACTGAACACACGCCGGCTCCGCCAATGAACGCGTTACCGGAAGTCGCGTCCGAATGACGCGTCTTATCCTCCTGAGGTATACGTCACGCGCACTACCCGGCGTCCGCCCTTAGCACAGAGCTGGGGCAGGGGAACGCGTGTAAGTTGTTTGGCAAGTGCTGCTCCCCTGGACGCCGCCGCACAGCTACCCCATGGGGCCCGCATTCGGCATAATGAGAGCTTATGGTCTCCTTCTCTCCTGCATGAAGCCACAGCAGCTGCAGGGAGCGACAGTCTGCAGCGTGAGGTGAGCTGGTGTCCACACACATGCACTACCCGGAAAGGAAAAAAAGACACTGGTGTATGGAGGAGGAGTCTTCTTATAGGATCCAGAGGTCTTTTTTTCCTTTCCAAAAGCACTACCCAGCAGGGAGAAACCCATACATGATGGCTGCCATGGCGGAGGTAGAGGAAATTCTGATACTCTCTCTAGGTCTGTGGGTCCCAACCTCGGTCCTCAGGACCCCTCAACAGTCTGCGTTTTCCAGGTCACCCGGCAGGTGCACTCATTATTCACTGACACATTTTAAAAGATCCTGCATGGAGGCCTGGAAAATGTACACTGTTGGGGAGCCCTGATGACCGAGGTTGAGAACCACTGCTCTTGGGTGTTGGGATTTAAAAAAAGTTTGGGAACCACTGTCCTACGCCATACTAGAAAGATGTACCGAAAAAGTTACTTGCAGCCAATCAAGCAGGTCTGAATCACCCTCTACATTTAGTTTTATGTACTGTTGCTGGAAGTCTGCATACTTTTATTCAGGCAATGTATGGTTCTATCTATATGATGCTTTGAAATTAAAATCATTCTTTAAAAAAAAAAAAACCTTTCAAAAATTCTATAGACCTAATGTTCTATAGAAATATCTCACAAGAAGCATTTAGGCATAGACACGCCCATAGGTTTATTTATTTATTAACAGTTTCTTATATAGCGCACACATATTTCACAGCGCTTTACAGAGAATACTTGAACATTCACATCAGTCCCTGCCCCAGTGGAGCTTACAATCTAATCCCTACCACACACACACACATTCCAGGGTTAATTTTGTTGGAAGCCAATTAACCTACCAGTATATTTTTGCATTGTGGGAGGAAACTGGAGTACCAGGAGGAAACCCACGCAAGTATGGGGAGAATATACAAACTCCACACAGTTAGAGCCATGGTGGGAATCGAACCCATTACCTCAGTGCTGTGAGGCAGTAATGCTAACCATTACACCATCCGTACTGCTCCATGTGGAGTTAGACACGCCCTTTGGGCACTGTGTGACACGCCCCTTACAAAGGCGCTTGGCGCATCCTACTGTAATTTTCCTGACTGTAGTTTTCAATTGGAGGGAAGTATGTTGTAACCACAAAGAAAAGTGATCTACATCAGATTCATAGACTAGTTAATAGTACCCCTTTTATACCAAAAACGCCAGGTCGCATCCAGGTTTTTGATCCCTGCTTCAAGCCGGGTGTGACCCTGCGTCTGCACCCTTTTACACCACTGTCGCATCCCCCCTGCCGCTTGGAGATTATGTCATCTCCGATCGCCGCCGCCAGGACCCGGAATGCTGCGCTGGGGGCAAGCCCAGCACTAAGGTAATCTGCTGGGCTGCCCCCAGCCCCCGTCCACCCCTTGTCCGGGAGGTGAATGGATGCCGCTCACAGGCATCCATTCACCTCCTCTGCTACTGCTGTCTGCAGGGTATAGCAGACAGCAGTGCAGGCTGCCTGTGCCCCCCCCCCCCCCCCCCGTCCAACCTGCGGACACTGCACCGCGCCCCCCCGGGGTGGCCCTTTCGGACCGCACCCGACTCGGCTGAAATGATGCGGAGGGGTTACAATGCCTTTTGTTATATTTATTGTGGCACAAACACTCTGGGAAACTGTATATAGGAAAGTAGTGTATGGTGGCGGATGCTGGGAGTAGTAGTATAAGAACTGATAGTGTTAGCAATATGGTCGTATCGTTCATTAGACCCCACCTACTGTATGTGACTGCCAAAACTGGCTTACGCTCTAGAGCAGGCATGTACAACCTGCGGCCTTCTAGCTCCTGTGAAACTACACATCCCAGCATGCCTTGCCATAGTTTTAGCACTCGCTAATAGCAAAACTATGGCAAGGCATGATGGGACTTGTAGTTTCGCAACAGCCGGAGGGCCGCAGGTTGGACATGACTGCCCTAGAACAGTGGTTCCCAACCCTGGTCCTCAAGTACCCCCAACAGTGCACATTTTCCAGGTCTCCACACAGAATCACAAGTGATATAATTAGCTCCACCTGTGGATCTTTTAAAATGTGTCTGAATAATGAGTGCACCTGCTGGGTGACCTGGAAAACGTGCACTGTTGGGGGGACTTGAGGACCACGGTTGGGAACCACTGCCCTAGAATGTCATGTGCATGATCTAGGGATCCATCGTCTTGGACAGAGATAAAAGAAGAAGATTAAGAAGCATTTAGAGCAGTTTCTGTTGTTTTACAGCTGCGCTAGCATAATGCCGGGAGATGATTGCTTGGTTCTTTGTCAATATCCTCTCTGGGAGAAGCAACCGCAGGCCGCTTTCAGGGGGTATGGCGGAACAGACTCAACATTAGACCCCGCCCCCAGCCAACTTATACTGTAATTTGGCTTCTAATTGTGGTTTTACCTAACATTTACTGACTACCGGTACTCTGACAAGGGAGCGAGCGCAAAGAAGCCCCGTGCAGGTTCGGTGGCTCATCGGGCATTTAGCAGTCGGGATTCCAATGTCGGTATAGTGACTGTCGGGGGGCATCCGGCTCTTGTTATCATCTTTGTGCTTAATTCAATCTTATCCTCATGTATGTAACCCGAGAATGGGAGGTTTATCAGCTGCATCATTATTTCTCTTTAATCCACTAGGTGACACTGGAGAGTTACAGTGGGGAATAGAAGGGCGACCACAGGGAGCTTGGGCACTTTAGAATAAATTAACAGTGACTAACTCCTCCCCTTCTACTTCCTCTCCTAGGCAGTCTTAGCATGTGCCCTGCGGGAGCTGGGCGCATTGTTAGCTCACTCTTGGGCTTTTCTAATTTTTTCTTTATTTTTCCGGATTTTTAAGATCTACACAGGCAGATAGTCCCTGTCCCTATCTGCCTGCGACGAGGGCGCTGTTGAGGGACCGGTTGCAGCTGCTTGCAGCTTGCCTCCGGAACCTGGCTGACAGAACCACCGTTCCGGGGTCCCCGTCGCCGCTGCATGCAGCGCGCCTCGCGGACCGCAAGCCTCGGCGCGTACAGCAGCTACAGGGGTAAGTATGCCCCTGGGTCCCTGTTAGCAGGGAACCAGGTGGTATTGCTCTAAAAGCGCATCTCAGTACTTTGAGAGTACAGCGCGGCTCAGTTCTGTGAGAGTACTGTAACCTTATGCTCATTGAGAATTGAGAATGTAACCTTATATTCAAAAATGTAACCATATGCTCATTGTTACATAGAGATAGAGATAAAGTGTTGTATGATTTTGTTGTATGATTTTGTTGGCCATGTAATGTAATATGTAACGTGCTTATGGGCGAGATGATAGACGTTGGAGCTAGTTGCATAGTGTATTAATGCACGAGTCAGGGATGATGCTGATACTGGCTGAGAGGATGCCGTTAAGGTCGCACGGGAAAATACTGGACGGGAGCAGTGGGTATAAGAAGGGAGAGACACAGCGGAGAGGGGTTGGTGGATCGACACACCTCACCGGTATTGGAGCAGCGACAGCGGAGTAGCGGAGACAGCGGAGTGACAAGTGGTCAGACAGCAGTGGCGGCACGAAGAGAGTGACCTGCAGCAGCGGTGATAGCAGGAGTGACAAGAGGCAACGCAGCGGCGGCACGGAGAGAGTGACCTGCAGCAGCGGCAGCGGCGATAGCAGCCAGGTCTCTAGCGGAACTTCCCTATAGGCGAGGGACTGGGAGCCGCTTAGACCTGAGGCTGGTAGCTTACCCTCCCATCGTGGGGGAAGCGGAGTCCAGCTTCGCCGCCACCTCACGAGCCCCAGAGCCAGATAAAGACCCGACAGCGCACCTGTAAGCTAGAAGCCAGAGTGTGGTTCCTGAGCCCAAGCCGCCGGAGGAAAGTAACTCAGACGCTGCTCTGCCACTGTGACTGCTACTAGCGGACAGGAGTGTACCAATCACGAGGCAGCATTGAGAAACCCTGCTGGATAGCATAGCTAACATAGCTAACTGTTAACCCCTCACAGCCCGGATAGAGACAGCCCGGATAGAGACTGGACAACTAACCGGTGAGAGCTAATGTAGCGCATAACTTTACATCCTACTATTTTATACGCCCACACGGATAGACTCCTATACACCATTTACTGTAGAGGCGATCACTCTGGGACTATCCAAGCTATCTACTTTGACAATTTAACTGGATAAGAGTAATCGCTCACTATAAATACTGGACACGGGCCCCAACGCGCGCCAACATATGAGCTCACACTTAAGACTGTGTATCAGAATGATATATGTATCAGAGTATTATATATCTGGCCAGATATAAGGTATAGAGAATAAGATATTAGCTTACATGAATAAGGCTATGTTATGGGGAATTGGGTATTATAGTTATAATGACTAGGAAGGGAAGAGGACTTTAGGTGTTTGCAATAGGAAGGTGAATAGTTAGGGTATAATTAGAGTGTAAGAAGGTGATTGTATTGTATATGAAACTAATGTTATCAGAATCCTTGAAATGCTATTAATGTGTCTGTAGAATATATGATGTTGTGTATAGGAACTATAGAATATGTGTATATGAATTTAAATGATTAAACCTTGTTAGCATACTTACTTTCACGCTGCACCCGTATCCGTGGAGTCTAAGTCCTATAGAGCTGTAAAAGAAGAGAGAGGTAGGGTGGTCAGTCTGATTACTAAAATAAGTTAACAGTGATTTCCTAAGCTACACTATAAACAAGTTTAGGTGGAGGCACTTCGCTACTAGTATATAATTACCCATTACTGAGGGTTACAAGTGGAGGCACTGCTGAGATGGAGCATAGGGGTATTTTGTCGGAAAAGGATATATATGAATGGTGCATCAGGAAGGGGAGGAGCGTGAAGAGGTGTTTAGCTGTAGGGGGAAACTTCACAGAATTGAGGAGCGTGAAGAGGTGTTTAGCTGTAGGGGGAAACTTCACAGAATTCCCGGATCGAGATGTCATCACGTGCATCAATAAGTTGTATGGGATAGTGCGACCTAAGATTATAGATAGATGGAGAGGAGACATGGGGAAGGTGGTCGCTTTCCTCATTGAGAATGAAAAAGACCTTGATAGCTGTTTGCTCCCGTCCATGGTGGTAGCTGATGAGGAGACGGGGAGACGATGGCAGGTCATATGGCCGATAAATGAGGGAGAGACGGCAAGTTTCCCTGTATTTACAGAAGACAGTAATGATAAGGGAGATAGAGACGGTGATGCCGCTGAAGACGCTGAAGCTAGTACAAAGGGAGCTCAGTTCGAGACCATCATAGATAGAGTAGTTTCCCAGTTGGAGAGATGGCATTATGAGGGGAGTTATAGGAGACTGAGGTTATTCTCTGGTATAAGCCCTGTTCCTATTGGGGAAGAAATGTACGAGGCTTGGAAGGAGGCCGCAGTACAGCAGGCAGAAGAATGGCAGTGCCCCGATAAGATTAAACGGCAGAGAATAGTCGAAAGTCTAAGGGGACCAGCGATGGGGGTGGTACAAGCCGCTAGGAGAAGCAACCCACAAGCCACACTTGAGACATATTTAGAGGCTCTAGATTACGCATATGGAACACTAGAAGACGTGGGGGAACTACTGGCTAGGTTCCAACATACTTTTCAAGAAGTGGGGGAAAAACTCAGTACTTATGTAATACGGTTAGATAAGCTGTTATATAAGATAGTTGAAAAGAGTGGGATAGAGAGAGGAGACGTAGATAAGAGCAGAATAAGACAACTGCTTCGAGGGGCTCAGACAACTGACTTTGTAGCACAGAAATTAAGGTGTTCAGTATTGAGAGATACTCCACCCACGTTCAACGAATTGCTCAAAGAAATTAAACAGGAAGAAGTATTGATAGAAATGAGAGACAGGACGGTTAAGAAGGTGAAAGTGGTAAAGCCCATCATTGAGAAAGATGCATTTGAGGATAAAATATTGAAGTTGATAGAAGAACAAAACAAAAAGATAGAACAAGTATTGACTGTACAAAATAACCATGCTAAGCGGGACTCTGAATTGACCGTCCGAGGCATGAGGAGAGGTTATAGAGGTGTGAATAGGAGATGTTTTGAATGTGGCAGACTAGGGCATCGGGCATTTGAGTGTATCAATGGTCAGTTTAACAGGAACAGGAATAATCTCCCAACTCCCACAGACTACGATAATGGTGGCCAGGCCAACCCTGAATCTGATCAGGGAAACGAGTAGGGGAGAACTGTGAGCCCCTCTCAGTTCCCCCCAGGAATGAAGTAGAGATAATGGGGAAAATTTGGTGGAATGGAAATGGTTCGATCCCGGAAGGACTTTTAGGACCCATACCATCGGTAACCGCAGAAATAAATGGAGTGAGATGTATGGTACTGTTGGATAGTGGATCGCAGGTATCCATTATATTTGAGCCATGGTACCAGAAGTACATACCCGAGGTTCCTATAAGACCCTTAAATGGATTAGTTATATGGGGACTAAGTGTAGAAAAATACCCATACTTAGGATATGTGGAGGTGGAGATAAGGCTGGGAGGAGACGGAGAGAGTGGTTTAACAGTCCCTGTTGTCGCCCTTATATGTCCCGAGATGGGAAGAGATGCCAACGAACTGCCTATTATTATAGGTACCAATACCAGATTGTATAGGGAATTGTCTAAGTGGTGTTTAGCAGAGGAGGGTAATGAGACACAGACACAGACTTGTAGGGACGATAGTCATGAATATGGTAGGTCACTCAATGTGGCTGTAGGGCAAAGCCAATTCGAGTCGTGCTTCACCGGAAGTGACATTACTGGGGAAGAAAAGAAAGAACTCATAGAAGCACTAAAAGAGAAGGAGTCTGGTTTCTCAAAAGGGGAGTGGGACCTGGGGGTAGCCGTAGGGGTGGAGCATCAAATAAATCTCACCAACGATAGTCCATTTAGGGAACGCTCTCGCAGAATAGCCCCTGCCGATTTCGAAGACGTTAGGTTACACCTTAAAGGGTTATTGGAAAATCAAATGATTGTTGAGTCCAGAAGTCCGTACGCCTCTCCCATAGTGGTAGCCAGAAAAAAGACGGGAAAGATAAGGATGTGCGTAGATTATAGAACCTTAAATTCTCGCACCGTACCTGACCAATACACCGTGCCTCGGATTGATGAAGCCTTAGACTGTTTACAAGGGAGTGGTTGGTTTTCTGTTCTAGATTTAAGGAATGGGTTTTATCAGATCCCTATGAGGAAGGAGGATCAAGAAAAAACGGCGTTCATATGTCCTTTGGGTTTTTTCGAATTTTTGAAGATGCCTCAGGGGATTAAAGGGGCACCAGCCACGTTCCAAAGGACTATGGAGAAAGCTATAGGCGACATGAACTATCGGGAGGTACTAGTGTATCTTGACGATATAATTGTTTTTGGGAAAACATTAACAGAGCACAATGACCGTCTTTTGAAAGTGATTGACCGGCTTATTGAGGGGGGCCTGAAATTATCAATAGATAAATGTATTCTGTGTCAAGCATCGGTAAAATACCTAGGTCATGTGGTGAGTCGGGAAGGGATAGCCACCGATCCGGAAAAGGTGGAGGCTGTTAGAGCCTGGCCAAGACCCACTAAGCTCAAAGAACTGAGGTCTTTTCTGGGGTTTTGCGGATACTACCGGCGATTCGTCCCAAATTATTCGCAAATAGCGAAGCCCCTTACTGAATTAACTAAGGGATATCCACCTCCTAACAAAAAAAAGAACCCTAATCGGAACAATAACAATAAAGAACAGAAGTTGTATAGGCCTGAGGAGTTATTTGGGGAAAGGTGGACCCCGCAGTGCGAGGTATCCTTTATTCAGCTGAAAGAGGAACTCACCCACACCCCTGTGCTCGCTTATGCGAACCCTAATGACCCATATATACTTCACGTTGATGCTTCTCAAGAAGGAATAGGGGGAGTATTATACCAGGCTTGCCCAACCAGTAAAAAGAATAGACCTGTTTCTTTCGCCAGTAGGGGGTTAACCAGCAGTGAAAAGAATTACCCAACTCACAAATTGGAATTTCTAGCTTTAAAATGGTGTGTGGTAGAGAAGTTCCATGAGTATTTA
This sequence comes from Crinia signifera, assembly GCF_055691185.1. Lineage (NCBI taxonomy): Eukaryota > Metazoa > Chordata > Amphibia > Anura > Myobatrachidae > Crinia > Crinia signifera. The sequence continues at coordinate 113,357 of NW_028142055.1, read as the reverse complement.
TATGGGGTGCAATTTGAAATTCACACTGACAACAACCCCCTAACATATATCCTCACCACTGCAAAGTTAGACGCGACCGGACATAGGTGGCTGGCAGCCTTAGCACTGTACAACTTTTCTATTAAATACAGACCGGGAGTGAGTAATATTGATGCCGATGCACTGTCTAGAATACCAGGGCGTCCAGAGCCGACAAGTGAGGATGAAGACTGGGTGGAGATCCCAATGGGAGATATAAAAGGGATGTGTCGGCAAATAAGAAATCAAAAAGATACATTACTCGTGAGTGAGTACTTGAGTGGTACTGGTGCTATAGGCTCCCTAGGTGCCACCCCAAAGGCTTTACCCCTGTCCTATTGTTGGTTGGGACGGTTAGAGATGGAGGGGTTGCCCATGATTCGGCCAGTGCAAATGAAGAGGGCGCAACTGGCTGACCATAACATTAGAGATGTATATTATCTGATGCTAGAAAAAAAACGCTCACCTGGAAGAACAACCTCGCTATCACTCTTGGAAAAGGCCAAACTCTTGAAGAGACAAGAGAAGTGGCTAGAGATAAGAGACGGGGTACTTTATAAAAAGATAGAGAGGACCAATGGAGAAACTAGCTACCAATTGGTCTTACCAGAAAGATTTAGACCCATAGCACTGCAGACTCTACATGACGATCATGGACATCTGGGTGTCGAAAAGACTGTAGGACTGATGTCCCAGAGATTTTACTGGCCAGGAATGAGAAGGGATGTAGAAGATTACTGCCGCAACTGTGGAAGTTGTGTAGTAAGAAAAACAGTGGCTACCCAACATGCCCCCATGGTGTCTTTCAAAAGTAGTGGACCCATGGATATTGTGTGTATGGATTTCTTGACACTAGATGTAGGAGATGGGAAGAAATGTCACATATTAGTGGTGACTGACCATTTTACTCGTTACGCTCAGGCGTACGTGACCCCTAATCAAAAGCAATGACCGTAGCCAATACTTTATGGAATAAGTTTTTTGTCCATTATGGTCTACCCAATAGACTACATTCAGACCGAGGTAGGGAATTTGAAAGCCGACTGATTAGAGAAATCTGTTTATTGTGTGGGATTGTGAAATCCAAGACTACCCCTTATCACCCTCAAGGGGACCCACAACCAGAACGGTTTAATAGGACTTTGTTGAACATGCTGGGGACACTCAACCCGCTAGATAAGAAACATTGGAAGAGACATGTAGAGCGATTAGTACATGCTTACAATTGCACTATGAATGAATCGACTAGATATTCCCCATACTTTCTCATGTTTGGAAGGGAAGCTAAGCTCCCTATAGATGTTAGCCTGAATGTAAAACCAGAAAGTAAGAATAGCTCAGCATTACCACACAGCAAGTATATAGAGAGGTTAAGGGAAGAATTGCAGGAGGCGTACCAATTGGCCTCAGAAACTGCAAGAAAATTGGGGTTAAAAAATAAGAGGATGTATGATAGTAAAGTAAGGGAACAGGAGCTTAGCCCTGGAGACAGGGTGTTGCTGAGGAAATTTGGGACCCCCAGAGGTGTGAAAATCTCCAATAGATGGAGAGAAGATCCGTTTATAATAGTCGAAAAGTTATATGATCTGCCAGTATATAAGATAAAACCTGAGGAGGGGGGAGAAAAAATGTTAACTTACCATAGACAGCACCTGTTACCTATTGGTAAAGAAGTTAGAATGGAAGGGCTTCACCTGGGGAAGAATACCCAGGAAAAGCAAGACAGACATCTAACTGATTATAATAATTCGACTCATGCTGTTGATGGGGAAAGAGAGGAAGAAATGTTTGATGAATGTTGTCCTGGACATTATTATAAAGACGAAGTTAGTTCTGACACTGACAATAACGTCAACAAGTCCTGGGAGGATACCTCGGGATATGCAGATTTGGAAGAGGGTGGTAGCGATGTGGTCAGAGAACAACGATTTAGAGATGATATGGGTGAACAAGGTAGTCCTGCTAGTGCAACCATAAATATGAGACCACAGAGGATGCGCATGCCGCCCTCAATTCTAACATATGATAAATTGGGAGAACCTAGTGTGATACCCGCCGTAATATATCCTTTGGCCATTTATGCATGGCCTTATTTCCTATCTGCATAGAATAAATAAATGAATATGGTGATTTGGAAGCAAGCTCTCTCCTAATCACCAGGGGAAGAGAATGTAACCTTATGCTCATTGAGAATTGAGAATGTAACCTTATATTCAAGAATGTAACCATATGCTCATTGTTACATAGAGATAGAGATAAAGTGTTGTATGATTTTGTTGTATGATTTTGTTGGCCATGTAATGTAATATGTAACGTGCTTATGGGCGAGATGATAGACGTTGGAGCTAGTTGCATAGTGTATTAATGCACGAGTCAGGGATGATGCTGATACTGGCTGAGAGGATGCCGTTAAGGTCGCACGGGAAAATACTGGACGGGAGCAGTGGGTATAAGAAGGGAGAGACACAGCGGAGAGGGGTTGGTGGATCGACACACCTCACCGGTATTGGAGCAGCGACAGCGGAGTAGCGGAGACAGCGGAGTGACAAGTGGTCAGACAGCAGCGGCGGCACGAAGAGAGTGACCTGCAGCAGCGGTGATAGCAGGAGTGACAAGAGGCAACGCAGCGGCGGCACGGAGAGAGTGACCTGCAGCAGCGGCAGCGGCGATAGCAGCCAGGTCTCTAGCGGAACTTCCCTATAGGCGAGGGACTGGGAGCCGCTTAGACCTGAGGCTGGTAGCTTACCCTCCCATCGTGGGGGAAGCGGAGTCCAGCTTCGCCGCCACCTCACGAGCCCCAGAGCCAGATAAAGACCCGACAGCGCACCTGTAAGCTAGAAGCCAGAGTGTGGTTCCTGAGCCCAAGCCGCCGGAGGAAAGTAACTCAGACGCTGCTCTGCCACTGTGACTGCTACTAGCGGACAGGAGTGTACCAATCACGAGGCAGCATTGAGAAACCCTGCTGGATAGCATTGCTAACATAGCTAACTGTTAACCCCTCACAGCCCGGATAGAGACAGCCCGGATAGAGACTGGACAACTAACCGGTGAGAGCTAATGTAGCGCATAACTTTACATCCTACTATTTTATACGCCCACACGGATAGACTCCTATACACCATTTACTGTAGAGGCGATCACTCTGGGACTATCCAAGCTATCTACTTTGACAATTTAACTGGATCAGAGTAATCGCTCACTATAAATACTGGACACGGGCCCCAACGCGCGCCAACATATGAGCTCACACTTAAGACTGTGTATCAGAATGATATATGTATCAGAGTATTATATATCTGGCCAGATATAAGGTATAGAGAATAAGATATTAGCTTACATGAATAAGGCTATGTTATGGGGAATTGGGTATTATAGTTATAATGACTAGGAAGGGAAGAGGACTTTAGGTGTTTGCAATAGGAAGGTGAATAGTTAGGGTATAATTAGAGTGTAAGAAGGTGATTGTATTGTATATGAAACTAATGTTATCAGAATCCTTGAAATGCTATTAATGTGTCTGTAGAATATATGATGTTGTGTATAGGAACTATAGAATATGTGTATATGAATTTAAATGATTAAACCTTGTTAGCATACTTACTTTCACGCTGCACCCGTATCCGTGGAGTCTAAGTCCTATAGAGCTGTAAAAGAAGAGAGAGGTAGGGTGGTCAGTCTGATTACTAAAATAAGTTATTTCCTAAGCTACACTATAAACAAGTTTAGGTGGAGGCACTTCGCTACTAGTATATAATTACCCATTACTGAGGGTTACAGTACAGCGCGGTCAGACAGGCAGGTAGCACCCTGCCCTACCTGCCTGCAAGGGGACCACTGTACCAGAGAATCCGGTCGCCGCTGCATGCAGCGTGCCTCGCGGACTTCCTTCAGCCACAAGCATGGCAGGGATACGTATACCCTGGCTCCCCACTAGCGGGGTAGCCAGGTAGATGCATTGGCGGTTTATCCAGCTGCAACTATAGCATAATAATAGAGTACAGTATTTTATTTTCTTTGTATACTCTATTATTATGCTATAGTTGCAGCTGGATACCAGCATTAAGATCTCCAAGGGATCCATTTGCACACTTTTGTACAGTTTGTCAGTAAGACCGCTATCCGGAGTGAAAACTTACATTCACTATCCATTTACCTAAGGGTATGTACATTCTCAGTATTGAAAAAGTAACTACTTAATTGTGTATATACTAAATTAGTAATATGGCCTTTCTCCACCACCTAGAAAGTTATCCCTGAGGAAGTCATTTTTTTTGACGAAACGCCTTGGGAGTTTTTTCCTGATTATATCGATTCGACCAACTGACTGCATACAAGCAAAAATGTTTTTACTTTGTTTTTAAATTAATTGTATTAAATATTGTTGTACAGTGACCTGTCGATATATTTTCTTGATCCTTCTGGTGGTGGATCTCCATAAAATAGTGGCGCGCTCTGTCTTCTATCTTTTTTCTTCTATTCCCCACTTCCCCCGCTAACAGGGGGGACTGACAGAGTGCTGCCCAATCTACTTTATCTAGCGCATTGAAAGGGTACCCCACTCTTTGTTCCATATATATATATAGGTATTTTAATACAGACGTTTTTTCTACACTAACAACCGCCTCCTGAGTGCTGCCTTTCTTGGAAACATATTTGTATATTTTGTCCGGGCACCGGGGCTTATTAATCATTGAGAACAAGCTGAGTGCCGGCTGACTTGGACTCCTATATATATATATATATATATATATATATATATATATATATATAGAAATCCGGAAGGGCCGTCACTCTGGACTGAAGTGAGCTGAGATGTGTAGCTTGCCCCGGTGCCAGCTTGCAGAGGGCAGCCACAATGAACTGCCCACAGAATACAATGACGAAATGAATGGGCACTCGAGGACTCACAAATGCTGGTGAAATCAAAAGGCCGTGTTTATTCCATAAGTGGTCTTACAGGCGTCAACGTTTCGGGGGCCGGACCCCCGTCGTCAGGACAAAATGCAGACAGGGTGAAGTACAGAATAAAGTGCAAGTGCATGGGTATTTATAAGACATGTTAACAAATAGGCGCTAACTTACCCCCTCCCTGTAGCCGTCCCCCACGAGCATCCACGGGCCGGTTTCCGGAGTCCTGCGCACAGCAGTGACGTCACCACGTTCGGCGGCGTCCAGCTGACCGCGCGTCATCACGGTCGTCATCCCGCGGTGACGTGGGTGGGCTGGGAAAGAGATTGCAGCTCACATTAGCATGAATACAAGTATCGTGCTACAGAAGTCATAAAGCAACAAAGGCATCCATACATACACAAAACTTCAGAGGATGCAAGTGAATAAAAAATGCAAAAAAACAAGTGAACATGACCATATTATGACTACATAGTGACATCTAGTGGCTAAAAATGAGAAGACATATATAATAAAAAACGAACATTTAAAAAGGGTATACATATAAAAAGATAACTGCGTGCGGCCCCGAATTGGAGCCGTACTGGGCAAAAGTCAAAGTGCATATGCTGGGTGAGGTGCAAACCCTATGGCGTGAGTGGTTTAAATGCAGGGAGAAATACTAAGTCCCTGCTGGGTATCTAGGTACTCTTTACCTAGAACGGCGCCCACGATTGAAATCGCGGGCGTCGGGGGTAAAAATCGCGGTGATCGCGGGCATCGCGGGTAAATCGGGATGGCCGCGATGACCGCGATTTTCCCATAGGGAACAATGTTAAAAAGCCTGATTGACCGCGATTTTACACTTAAATGCCTCAATGGACCCGATTTGGGCATAGAAATCAATGTAAAATGGGCCACACAGCCCAAATAGGGCCAATGAACCGTTAAATGTCCCCCCAAATTTTTAACGCCACCCCACGATCCACGCCAACCCGAAGCGTGGCGAGCGCAGCGAGCCCGCGAGGGGCGGCGGCACGCGTCCTCCGACCTTTTCATGCCCTACTATCCACGTCGGCGTGGTGTGAGAATAGAATAGTGTGGCGAGCGCAGCGAGCCACCGAGCCCGAAGCGTGGCGAGCGCAGCGAGCCCCGCGAGGGGACGCGGATACCTTCACAGGTAGACGCGTCCCCTCGCGGGCTTCACAGTTGTCCGGGTCGCCACGGACACCTGTGAAGCCCGCGAGGGGACGCGTATAACTGTGAAGGTATCCGCGTCCCCTCGCGGGGCTCGCTGCGCTCGCCACGCTTCGGGCGCGGTGGCTCGCTGCGCTCGCCACACTATTCTGTTCTCAGACCACGCCGACGTGGATAGTAGGGCATGAAAAGGTCGGAGGACGCGTACCGCCGCCCCTCGCGGGCTCGCTGCGCTCGCCACGCTTCGGGTTGGCGTGGATGGTGGGGTGGCGTTAAAAATTTGGGGGGACATTTAAGGGTTAATGGGCTCTGTGGCCCATTTAACATTGATTCCTATGGCCAAATCGGGTGGATTGAGGCATTTAACAGTAAAATCGGGTCCATCGCGGCTTTTAACATTGATTCCTATGGGAAATCGGGAGCATCTCGTCGCGGGCATCGCGGGTACATTTATGGCCGGCCGCGACGCGACCGACACGATTTCCATGTTTAACATTGGTTTCAATGGGAAATCGCGGGCATCGCGTCGGTCGCGTCGCGGCCATACATAAATGTACCCGCGATGCCCGCGACGGGCGCCGTACTAGGTAAAGAGTACCGGTATCTATAATAAGCAAAAACAGCCCTGTGTGGGGTGATGCAGCCAGCATCACTGTATGCGCATAGCACCAGAAGCCAGAAATTGCAACAACAGAATGCCAGCATCTTGTATATTATATGTTATCCTGGTGTGTCACCTGGACACCGATAAGGCTGGGGGACTGGTGTCACACAGTGGGATGACAAGTACCTTTAACAAGGGGGAGAGAAAAGGAAGAAGGAAGACATGATTGTGTGTTAGTGGACCAAAATGGTTACAAAAAATTATGTAGGCCAAGTGTGTCATTAAGGCCTTTAGGGTGTAGTGTGTCCATTTTGTAAATCCACTTGGACTCAAGCTGCAGAAGCTGTTTGGAACGGTTGCCACCCCGTATGTGTACCGGCACGTGGTCTATGATCTTATATTTGATCATTGCCATGTTATGTTTGGCCTTGGCGAAATGCCTGGTCACTGGTTGCTCCCCTGAGCCAGAATGAAGGGCTGCCCGTATGGTACAATCGGTCTTGCCGATGTAATGTATTCCACATGGACAATAAATGATGTAGATAACAAATTTAGTCGTGCACGTGAGGGGCCATCTGATTTAAAAAAATTTTACCCGTATAGAGATGTGCAACTTCGGTCATGAAGCTGCATGTTGTGCAGCCTAGGCACCGGTAACAGCCCATTCTGGTGGGTCTGATTTGTCTAGAAGGGGTGTCAAAATTTGTAATCTCGGTCTTGACCAATAGGTCCTTCAAGTTTGGGCCGCGCTTGTAGCTCGGCATCAGCTTGGTGTCTTTGAACACCGGTAGCTCGGGATCCGAACGCACAATTTCCCACCAGTTTTTTACTCTGCTGGTGGTTTCTCGGCTGGCAGAGCTAAAGTCATTAACCCATGGAATACATGGCTTTATGACTTTAGGTGTTGCACCTGTGATAAGAGTGGTGCGCTCACACGCCAGAGCCCTGGCCTTGGCTTTAAGTAGGCCCTGTCTGGGGTAGCCTCTGTCCTCGAACTTCTGCTGCATGATGTCCAGTTGGTGATGGGTTTCAGAGTCGGTATCAGTGATCCTGCATACTCTCAAAAACTGAGTATGGGAGACTCTCCACCGTGTTGCGTGGGTGCGAGCTGTTGTGTCTAAGTATAGTATTGCGATCTGTCTGTTTGACATACAAAGAAGTGTGTGTAAATCCCAAAAATACAAATGTGTAAAAAATAGGCGTATTTCTGCCTACGAATACACCTATTTTTTACGAATCCATTTTGGTACATTTCCCCCGATGTATACATAGTATATATATACACGCTATACTGCTGTTCTGTTCTCAAAGACAACATGAAGCATATATATCACTTGTGGAGCCGATATTTATGGTACAATACGCCCCTGTAATTCTCACATTCATAGAGATCCCACAGCACATCTCCCCCATGTGTTAGAGCCTGACATCTCCGATTTACAAACATGATCATTAGCGATCAGTTTGACCATGTTATTATTGTATACAGAGATCCATATGTAACACACCCGTCCGGATCCCTGTGTTAACACCATACAATTGTCACGCTAGATGCGGTGACATCTTCTTCACATCACTTCTTAAACATTGCTCGGGCAGTAGTCCCGTGGCATCTGAAATTTACACTTCAAACTTGCACCATTTTTTAACATTGTTTTACTGTTTTAATGTAGGTTATTTATGTGCCATTTATGTGTTGTTATAGGCAGAAGCCAAACCCGGATCCTGGAGCGGAGGTTGTCATACAGAAGTGGGCGATACGGTGGGGTCACCATAGCAACCAATCTACAACAGAGGGGAGCGTGATGATGCAGTGAGGCTCCGCCCACTGACATCCGCCCGCACCGGAAGCCGCACTGGATGCAACCGGGATGCTCCACGTACGGGAATGGTGAGTATGCACATGCTGTATGTATTTAAATGTTTGCTGTGTCACCCGCACGCGTTGTACACCTTGACAAAGGGGTATCCAGTCCCCGAAACGTCGGTCACCTCCAATAAACACATTGTTAAGCCCACGGAGTGCCGCTGCCTGCTTGGATAATTCCTTAGATAGATAGATACCAAAAAGAACCCCCACTGGGGGAATAAACAGCACTCACCAGTCTGTAGTTCAATGGAGGTACAACCAGGAGGTAATCCAAAGTTTATTTTCTGCAAGAGAGATCTTCTGACGTTTCGGTCCCCGCTGGTACCTTTATCAAGGCAGCCACTGTGTCAAATAGTCGCAACTTAAATCTGTGTGGGAAGGGGGATATATAGCCTTTGAGTATAAAGAAATATAAAAATATATGATACAGCCAGTACAGGATATGGCGGGTGAGCCAGTGAGAGGGACTATAGAGAGGTAGGGCAGGGGGATCAGAGGCGGTCCTGCAGCGATGCATAACCCACAACAGAGAGAGCCGGCACCGGGAAGGGTGATCCCTGGAGAGGACAAGGGCCTGTGCAGTGCTGTGAGCTGCTGACCTGTAAGGAGCGGAGGCTGCGCAGCTGTGAGACCAGGAATGGCGCCAGGAGAGCCAGGCTCCTCCAAGTCCCCTACTGCTGCCACCTGCCAGAGGGAAGGGAACCGCGCTGCCCCCACTAGCTGCCAACCACAGGAGGAGCCCCAAACCCGGAGAGAACAGAATGATGTGTGCTGCCGAGGTGTCCTACATAGTGCCTGCCTGTGGAGGAGCCGAGAGGGTGAAGACTAGAACCTCAAGGAAGAAGGTGCTGAGGGGGTAAATTACCTGGGAGCACACCCAGCCGGAGGATTCTCCTGAAGTTGCTCCGAAGAAGATAGAGGACGCAGCAAGTGAAGACCAAGGTGCGCAGGCACCGCGGAGGACACCCGCTCTCGAGGAACCAGGACTGGAGGACATGCAAAGGACCCCTAGCTGGAGACCTGTAGAAGCCCCCTCAGTGGTGCGGAGCTGCCCCTAGAGATGCCTGCCCGAAAGTAAGTTAAGAACACGATGTAACATCAAGGACAGGAGCTGCTCAGAGGACAGGTGACAGCCCAGCGGAGGAGAGGATAGAGGAGGATCCCCAGCCTGATAGGAGCTGGGGGTGGAAGCAGAGGCCGACCCAGAACAGCACAACAGGCGGAGCAGAGGACGACCCAGCACCTCCTGCTGCAGGAGCCGAGGACACGGGACACAAGGCAGACGTCAGGCTCATGGCAGATGCTGTGCGGCTGTGGTACAGGTATATGTGCGCTGTTGTGTGTTTATGCTGGGCGTTATGGGTAATAGAGGAGGTTTCTTTTTTAGGATGTCGGTATGTGGTAGACTCGCTAGTTATAGGATGTGTAGTATGCTAGGGTTTGTGGTTATAGTGGATGTATTTGTGTATGCAGGGCACCATTTGCGGATGTACTAAAAGGATGATCACAAAAAGGGATTGCCTGCAGTTCCCATTCGCACCACTAGATGTCACAATTTTTTTTACTTCAACTGAGAATTTGTATGTTGGACACTGGTTGTGTATCCTGGACAGTCGGTAGAATAGGTAATCAGCGCTCAGTATCATTCTGTGGAGTTTTCGTAGCTTCTTAAAAGAAGCTGTAAGCGCTGCACAGGGAGGCCAGGCAGCGTCTCCCCTGTGCACAGTGAGCTGACAGGACGCGCTTCTGTCAGCTCCTGCTGTGCTAGCAGTGTGAGGATTCACTAATGAGAATCCTCACACTGTGCCTACCTAGCTAGTGTAAAAGTTAATAAAATAATAAAAACCCTAACTAACTCTACTCCTTCGGCTGCTCCGGCAGCCCTTTAGAATAGCACCCACTCCAGTGGGCACCTAACACGAACTGAGGAGTCTGGGATGCAGTAGGGGAGGAGCCTACCCTCCAAAAGCTTTAGGATAGGTGCCTGGCTCCTGCGGACCCTCCTACATCCCAATGTGAAGCTGTGTCACCAGGACCATTGAAAGAGAAAAGTATGTGCTGCACATACTTTTTGTACTTGCTTTTCATCGCATTGTATGCACAACGCATGTACAAGGATGAATGCGATGCGTGCTATTTAAGCTCAAAATGCACGCCCGCATCGAGACGTGTATGGGCACCTTAAGTCAGAGAGAACCTGTGAATTCTGACTGGGAAGTGCAATTAACAGGTCAGATGTGGACTGCTGCTTTGAAGTTGGATATCTCCATTTCCCCAGGGCCGATTTAAAAAATTCTGGTATCCCTGGAAAAAGGGGATCCTCAGCTATCAGAGTATGGCCCTTATACACCTGGGGCCCCAGAGCAAGTGCCCATTAAGCCCATACGAAAAGACCGCCCTGGTCCCGGTTCGCTGACGTCATCCGGGGGCGATTATGCTGTGTACACACGGGGGCGATAGGGGCTGAAATAGCTGGGAATATGGTTGCTGAGCGACCATATTGCCAGTGATTGGAGTGTGCACCAGCGATAAATCGCCGGGTGCGCGCTCCCGTTTTCACAAAACGGGACACTGGGCAATATGATTGCTGATATGATTGCTAGCAATATATTGCCAGCGATCATATTGCCCCGTGTGTACGCACCTTTATTCCTAACAATTTTGCTGCACCCGTCATCTTGAAACGTGCACATGTCCCTTTGTTGATGAATTTACAAGACTGCCTAATTAGAGCAATAATTGATATTTGCGTGGAGATTAATAACAGTATTACAGACACACATGCTATGACCGATAACACACACGTAACAGACTTATTTTAATTTTTTTTCTAATGCACTTTATTTCACATTTATCACTTTTCACTTATGTTTTTAATATTTCGCTGTCCTTAATAAATGATTCAATAAACATCATGTTTTAGCCAATTCTCTGTTTCTTGGGTCACTTTATTAATGTACCTATAACATTAATCAGAACATTAATATATGCTAACCTAGATTGCCCCTTGTAGGAATACTTTATCTTTCTTTGCTTCCAAGTCTAATACATATTCCTGGGTGCGCCTCCCCCATTACCAATTGATACTTAATATAGTAATGCAGGGGTGAGATAGCTATACCAATTACAGGCCGTTCGGATTGATAGCCTCTATCTATTAACCTGTATCAGCGATATCAGATGGTCGACAGTCATCAGGTCGACATACTGCAAAGTCGACGTGGGTCTAGGTCGACAGGTCATTAGGTCAACATGGTCTAGGTCGACTGGGTTTTTCACTGGATTTTTGGGGGTTTTTTTGAGCCGACATGTGCCGACAGGCGGAATTTCATGCCCTACCATCCACTAGGGCAGGCGTTCCCAACCACGGTCCTCAAGGCACACCAACAGTGCAGGTTTTAGTGATATCCAGGCTTCAGCACAGATGGATTAATCCAAATCACAGGTACTAATTAAGTCACCTGTGCTCAAGCCTGGATATCATTAAAACCTGTACTGTTGGTGTGCCTTGAGGACCGTGGTTGGGAACGCCTGCACTAGGGTGTGGTGGGAGAATAACATAGAGTGCCAAGCACAGCCAGACATGCGAGGGGATGCGGTGCACTTAATCCTGTGTCCATGTTGACTGTGTCGGCATTCGGGTAAAAAAAAAAGTACAAAACCCCATGTTGAGCTAGACCATTTTGACCTAATGCTTTTTTGGACCAAATGACCTGTTGACCTTGACCCATGTTGACCTTGCAGTATGTTGACCTAATGACTGTCGACAATCTTTAGGTCGACCATATGATCCTTACCTGTTTCAGCAAGGGGTGTGAGGCCAATTTCTCTCCAGGGAATGGAGAAATATCTGTGTTTAGAGCCAGACTAGAATCACGTCTGCCCGCAGACAATAGATCGGGTATAATTTTTTTATTTTTTTTTATGTATGTTTGACAAAGGCCATACACTTCACTGGAGGCGAAGATCCGCAGACGAAGGCCAGAGCATACAGCTAATTGCTGCCGATCCTACTATTAAAAAAGAAAAAGGAATGTATTGTATACACAGAACATCGAACATGCCTTCCAACTTTTACCAATAGATCAGTGGGACCTGCATGCAGCTGGCCCTGGAAAGGGGCGGGGCTATGTGCAACGGGGGCGGGACCAGGCATCGAGGCCCCGGGTTTTCCATCCTCTTTGCCAGCGTACCCAGCCCCGTCTCTCCTTGCTGCGCACGGCACCTATCCAGCAATCACCGGCTGCTCCACAAAGCAGAGCAGCCATGATCACCTCCCCTCAAGGGACATCAGGGCAGGCTCCAAATAGCGGGACCATACCACTGTAATCAGGACAGTTGGGAGGAATGCTATAAATACATTATCATGTAGCGCCTATTATTCCTGTTGTCCGACTCTACCTGTATGACTACATGTGAAGGAAAACACAGAGGCTGCTTCTTTTGCCCAACGTTTGGGAATTTATGATATTTTAGTTTTCGGAACTTGTCTCCTGTCCTACATAACAGTTCATAGACGCTGTGACCAGGGGTGAGGGTCATTAAGTCGACAGTAATTAGATCTTTTGGTCGGCAGTGAAAAGGTCTACATATGAAAAACATCGACCTGGTTTAAATTGATGCTGAAAACGGTCGACACAATCCAAAAGGCTGCATGAAAAAGGTCAACACAGGAATAGGTCGACATGAGTTATTAAAGAAAATTGTGTATGTGGAAATCTGCTGACACGGGCACTGTATAAGTGTACAGCGACACGGACACACAGCTCCAATTTCTATTCACTTTTTTCTTAATGCACTTTTTTAATTTTAACCTATTTTGCTGTTTTGTGCCAATGAATAAACTGTATATTTAGAACAATTGGTCTGTACACAGACTGCGTCCTGCCCCCACTTAAAGTTATTACTCCTGGTTATATATGGTGGCTAATTATTAATATTATGTAGTTTGAGCAGAAAATATTGTGGTATCAGTGGATGAGTCAAAAACTCAGGCTGCTCCCGGATCCGAAGGCGCTACACCCCACGCCCCTGAAACAGCAGACACTGGAGGAGGATTCGAACCCGTGGTGGCTCAGCCTGAGTGGCTGTCCCAGACGCTGAACTAACGGTACACGCCACTGTACCAGCCACTCATACACGGACTGTTCGTGTATCTCGTAGCTACAATGCAGTGACGTCATTCACGCTGTGCCGCACCATCGCCACCTATTGGCAGCTGCTGGAACTACACCTGGCACATAATGCATCGTCATCACTGCTGCTCCCCCTACATGAGCACTCTGCCGGCTGTTCTGATGGAGGCAGTCACTGACTGGGACGCCATGCCCCTGCGTAGAAGAAGCGGCTGGTAAGTGCACATGTGCAGAACACCCCCTGAGCATTGAGCAACCTGTGGGTGAGGACTGGAGCTCAGTCTGTATGTTGGTCATGTATGTGACTCCCACAGGGCTGCTGCATGGTGCTCCTGGGGATATCTATGTGTATGGGCATACCAGTGTATCCTCAGCAGCGCTACTCTATGGCTCAGGTTGTAATATCTCAGCCCCAGTGCTGTCTGCATTATTATACACTGTATATTATCTATCTGCTTTCCCAAAGTGTGACACAGGTGTATATAGACCAGATTATAATCTATGGGAAGCCTCTGTGTGTATACCATATGTTCTCTCTCTGCTGCAGTAGCTATGCGCGCTTTGCTATGTTCTATGATAATAAACACATGTGAGTGTAATGGTAAATATGTGCCCGGCATGCCAATGTGGTGAGATACAGGTGAGCCAAACCGTACAGGCTAGCAAACTGCACATAGCCATTAGTGCAGATGTAGGATAACTGGGCATACTGTATATAGGCTGCGATCACTGCTGCGTTCAGGTGACACCAAGTACATGTCACCCGCCGGGATTGCTTGCTGGATGGTTATACAGGGATTATTGTCACATTAGTTATACTGTAGTCTAAAGTGTATACTGTATTATCTACCATCCTAATGGGGCATACACACAGGGGGCGGGATGTACTAAAGGGAAAATGTGATAAAACGGGGGTTTTACCGCATTTTCCTATGTACCATTATCCGTCCGCCCCATCTCCGCCTGGCAGGGTATCTCCACCTCTGGGTGGCGATACCCTATAGATGCCTATGGGCTTCTATCGCCGCCCGCCGTCCTTGCGACCCATCCTCCATCGATCTACTCCTCCCTCAGCAGGTGTCACAGCCGGGAGGACATCCGGCTGTAGGGAGGAGGAGGAGAGGCAGGGGGACACTGACAGCCGCCAGGATGTGACGGAGACCCCCGCACACCACATTACAGGTATCGCGGGGGTCTCCGTCACCGCAACCCGATGCTAGCCGCATATGTTAGTACATATGCGGTAGCATCGCGGCGGCTGGCGATTTACATTAATACATCCCGCCCAGGGGAATATGAGGCTTATTTCTAAGTGATCTGACTAGATCGCTTAGAAATGAAAAAAGGATCACTCCACGTGTATACAATCTGGTGATGACGATTGCGCGGTCCCGCGCGTCGCTGTTGCCTGACTAGATTTACACTGCATCCAGTTATAAATCTAGTCATCGCCAGTGTTCTCACACCAGAGAACGCTGGCCGTGACAGATTGTTCAGCACACAATGCTGAGCCATCTGTGCTTAACTGCAAACTTAGCACAGAGGCTCACTTGCACTGTGTGTGCACAGCTTTAGGGATGGACGTCTTTGCAATTGATGACAATAGTGCATACACACTATTGTGCAATGGATGACCATCAATGTTTTTACCTATTGATGGTGATCCATTTTCTTTGACTGATTGGATTGTGGGCCAATCAAAACATGTAGGCGGTGCTTCATGAGTGTTGGGGCAGAGCTATGCTGGTGGTAAGGGTTGCTGGTCTTACTGTACTGCATATTAAAATAATAATAATAAAAAAATATATATATAATTTATATAAGGTGCTAAACAACATATACAGATGGGTCTGTTCCCATCTTGGCAGGGGATGGCGCTGGCGTCGCCAGCCGCCATGGCGATCGTGAGAAGGGGACGCGTGCGCACGAGAGGCGCGCGCGTCCCCTTCCGACGGCGCTTCCATACGTTTCCCCGGGTCCCCGCCCGCCCGCATCCCCCCTAACCCCCCCCTAACCCCGTCCGTCTCCCTGACGTCCGGACGGACAGGGTTTCCGCCGCGCTAGCGACGGAGACTGAGACGCGCGTGCGACGCACGCGCGTCTCAGTCTCCTCGCTGGCGAGGCTGCTGGCGGGTCGCCAGCGCGTACGTTCTGGCGACCCGCCAGCAAGGATGGGAACAGACCCATCTGTAATGGTGATTCAATTGTTTTGTGCACCCGTAGCTCTTGCCTAATGTAGTGGGAGCTAATGAATTGTTCGCAGCCCTTGCCCTGGTCTTGTTGGCTGCATTTTTGCACCCTAAATAAACTAGATGCAGCTTATTGCCCTACTGTGCGCGAAGGGTGCGAGGAGAAATCCAGGTGACGTGCAGCCTGGGAGTCGGGTCACCAAACAATTGACTTTGATTTTAAAGCTCGTTTGTCACTGAGCGCCCTTTAGCTGTTTTGAAACTACACATCCCAGCATGCCTTGCCATAGTTTTAGTATTCCCTAATAGCAGAACTGTGGCAAGGCATGATGGGACTTGCAGTTTCACAACAGCTGGCGGGCCATAGTTTGGACATGATTGGTGTATTGGGTTCGTTAGCTGTTCACTAGCCTTTTGCACAAACCACTTTGGCACATATGGAGATGTAATCTCTTTATTAGTCTTTTTATTAGTCTTGCACTCTACTATTACATATAATGCATGCCTTGACACCGTTTCACCAGTTCAATCTTTCAAAGCCACTGGAATACATTAACTCAGTACAAACGCCTGCACATATTATATGCACATTTTTTAACAATAACTGTTACTTTAACCAATTAAACATGAACATCATGAACACTGGCATACTTACTGAGCGTAAGGGAGGGATCGCTGTGTCACCAGGACCATATCAGAGAAAGGGATTCGAACGGTAAGTTCTTACAAAAATCCCTTTTTCTCTTTCAATGGTCCTGGTGACACAGCTCAACACTGGGACGTTCCAGAGCCGGTCCTTTGTGTGGGTACGCTCAGGTCTGCAGCTCTCATCACTGCTCGCCCGAATGATGCGTCCTCCGACGCAAAATCATGGAACCTATAGAATTTGGCAAAGGTATGAACAGATGACCAAGTGGCAGCCCTGCAAACCTGCTCAGCTGTTGCCCCATGTCGAACCGCCCAAGAGGTGGCAACTGACCTGGTGGTATGCGCATTTATCCTTGCCGGAACAGGCCTTCCAACTTTAGTGTATGCAAAAGCTATCACAGAGCGCAACCACCTAGCAATGGTCTGCTTAGATGCCGGCCAACCAATCTTGTGTATGTCATACAACACTAACAAGGTGTCAGTCTTTCTGACACTCTTAACTCTGTCCACATAAATGCGTAATGCACGCACAACATCCAAATTTGTCCCTTTTTCTAGAACCCTCTGGGGGTTGAAACACAGGTAGAACTATCTCCTGGTTTAGATGGAAAGCAGAGACTACTTTTGGTAAAAACTGAGGTACCGTCCGAAGAACTGCCCTATCCTCATGAAATATCAAGAAAGGAGACTTGCATGACAATGCTCCTAACTCTGACACCCTCTTCGCTGATGCCACTGCCAACAAGAATACCAGCTTCCATGTGAGAAACTTAAGGTCCGCCGACCTTAATGGTTCAAAAGGTGCCTTCTGAGGCGAGAGAGAGAGAGGGTGAGGCGAGAGAGAGAGAGAGAGAGAGAGAGAGAGGCTTAGCCGGCAGGAAGAGCTGACAGCCACTGCTAGCAGAGAGCAGCTTAGCGTTGTGGCGGGGGGGGGATTTGTCACTTTAAAGAGCTGCCATGCCGCTCACTTCTCAGGACTTCAGCAGTGGTAACAGCATGGGGGACGGTGGCGGGCTACATCTGTAACAACAGACACACAGCTTTCAGCAGAGAGCTCATCAGCGTTTCAGTGCATGCAGGGGGGGGCGGATGAGAAAGTTTGCAACGGGGTGTCAGCGCACCAGGGGGGCAGCGGAAGGGCGCAAAGTCCCAGACACAAAAAGGGCAGAAACACTAATTTCTGTGTCCTACGGATGACAGAAGGAGGGTGATATGGTCAGATGTATCTGCCTTCACCGTGGTTCGCAACAAGAAGAATTTGACCCAACTTGAATAACTCTGCAGCTCTTAAGGCCCCCATCTGCTAGGGTGGGGAATCGCCTGTGGTACCCCGCCAACTCACCCGGCAGCTGCTACGTTCAGTTCACAAATATTTCTACCCATGCATGTTGCCCCTTCTTTATATAAACACCTCTTTCTACACTTTTATGAAAACTCTTCACTACTGTATAACCGCAGCTCACCGTTACCAATTCTAAACAGTCTCTTGTTACAGTACATCTTCAGTTGTGACACCTGTCAGTATCACACTGACCCCAGGGGTTAATAAACTGCTTTCTGTTCTACCCTGATACTAGTAAATCCCCTAAACTCCAATACTGCTCTAAAACAAACAGTCATATTTATTGTGGGTTTTATTACTGTTTTAATTCAGCTCATCCTGGAAAAGGATTTGTGGCATTGAGAAAACCTCTGCGAGTATTTATAACAGTGTCTTGAGAATAAAACATTAGTCTGGTCATGTAATTATAAATATGGTCAAAATAATAGGCAAAATCAGTGCTGGTGGCTGCCAATCGTAAAATATGTGATAACAGAAGTGAATCACTTGCCTCACCACATAATTACTTTTAAGTACGATATAAACAATCAACTAAATATATATTTTTTTGGCATTTTTCAATAAAGAAACTTTTAGCCTAGTGCTGCTGTGAAAAAAATTCTGATACTCTCTCTAGGTCTGTGGGTCCCAACCTCGGTCCTCAGGACCCCCCAACAGTCTGCGTTTTCCAGGTCACCCGGCAGGTGCACTCATTATTCACTGACACATTTTAAAAGATCACAGGTGGAGCAAAGTATTTCACCTGTGATCCTGCATGGAGGCCTGGAAAATGTACACTGTTGGGGAGTCCTGATGACCGAGGTTGAGAACCACTGCTCTTGGGTGTTGGGATTTAAAAAAAGTTTGGGAACCACTGTCCTACGCCATACTAGAAAGATGTACCGAAAAAGTTACTTGCAGCCAATCAAGCAGGTCTGAATCACCCTCTACATTTAGTTTTCTGTACTGTTGCTGGAAGTCTGCATACTTTTATTCAGGCAATGTATGGTTCTATCTATATGATGCTTTGAAATAAAAATCATTCTTTCAAAAAAAAAAACCTTTCAAAAATTCTATAGACTTAATGTTCTATAGAAATATCTCACAAGAAGCATTTAGGCATAGACACGCCCATAGGTTTATTTATTTATTAACAGTTTCTTATATAGCGCACACATATTTCACAGCGCTTTACAGAGAATACTTGAACATTCACATCAGTCCCTGCCCCAGTGGAGCTTACAATCTAATCCCTACCACACACACCATACTTGCCTACTTTTGAAAAGCAAAATGAGGGAGATTTTAGATGCTAGCGCACCATTGAAGGGGTGTGTCATCAACCAAAAGGCATGTCTAGTGACTTGAACTAAGGAGTTGCAAATATCAAATTTACTTTTTAAATGCATGAACAAACTATACATTTTCTTGATTTATCAATCACTAAACAGGCTAACACTTTGCAGACGTCCGTGTATACAAAACCGACAGATTGCAATACATTATTGTCTGCATCTAGCTTCCTTCCCACACCCCTCAAAAATGGTCTCCCCTTTTCTCAATTCCTCCCGGTCCATAGTATATGCAATGATCCATCTGATGAACTGCTACAAAAGAATAGGATGAAAATTTTATTTTTACAGAGGGGATACCCTAATAAAATGTTGCATTACAAAATGTGATTACTGCCCCCCTCCCCAGGGAGGACCATGCACATATACCCCCCATACCCACAGTCACCGCCCAGCATTACACCTCATATATACACACCTGGGCACACCTTCTACATTCTCATGCCTGGCACATATATCCCCATACCCACAGTCACCACCCAGCATTACACCTCATACAGACACACCTGGGCACACCTTATACATCCTCATGCCTGGCACATATACCCCCATACCCACAGTCACTTCCCAGCATTACACCTCATACATGCACACCTGGGTACACCTTATACATCCTCATGCCTAGCACATATACCCCCCATACCCACAGTCACCGCCCAGCATTACACCTCATACATACACACCTGGGCACACCTTATACAGCCTCATGCCTGGCACATATACCCCCATACCCACAGTCCCCGCCCAGCATTACACCTCATATATACACACCTGGGCACACCTTATACAGCCTCATGTCCGGCACATATACCCCCATACCCACAGTCACCGCCCAGCATTACACCTCATACATACACACCTGGGCACACCTTATACATCCTCATACCTGGCACATATACCCCCCATACCCATAGTCACCGCCCAGCATTACACCTCATACATACACACCTGGGCACACCTAAATTCTCATACCTGGCACATATACCCCCATACCCACAGTCACCGCCCAGCATTACACCTCATACATACACACCTGGGCACACCGTATACATCCTCATACCTGGCACATATACCCCCATACCCATAGTCACCGCCCAGCATTACACCTCATACATACACACCTGGGCACACCTTATACATCCTCATACCTGGCACATATACCCCCCCATACCCACAGTCACCACCCAGCATTACACCTCATACATACACACCTGGGCACACCTTATACATCCTCATACCTGGCACATATACCCCCCCATACCCAATGTCACCACCCAGCATTACACCTCATATATACACACCTGGGCACACCTTATGCACCCTCATGCCTGGCACATATACCCCCCATCAAAAAAAAAAAGCAGGCTTAGTGGGTGGGGGGAGAGAGGTTGCAGACTGTTATACTTACCGCTGCTCCCGGCTCCCGCTGTCACTCACAGTCCCGCTGCCACGCACAGTTGCTGCTCCTCTGTCCACGCTGCCCTCCTACTCCGTGCGCTTCCCGGCTTCCGCTCACTCTGCTGCCGGATACCCACACAGCCCCGCGCGGTACCCAGCATGCTCAATGACACTAGGGCCCCGCCCCCGAGACATGACGCTCGAGCATGCGCAGTGCATTTCGGGGGGGGGGGGGGGGATGGAACAAAAACCGGGAGGAACGGATGGACTTGCTGGAGAGCAGGAGGAGGAGTGAAAAATCGGGAGACTCTCGCTAAATGCGGGAGGGTAGGCAAGTATACATAATATATCACATGCAGCTTCAACCCATATTACACCCATTACATATACACAGCAGCACCCCCTCCCCCATATTACACCCTGCACAGTACACACAGCACATTGTACAAAACACCATAGTATATCTTATGCAGCTTCCCCCCATATTACACCCATTTACATGTACACAGCACCCCCCCATATTACACCCTGTGCACAAAGCATAATGTACACAACACCATAATACATTACACACAGCTAGTACATGCAGCACATTGCACACAACATATTAAATTATACATAGCAGCAGCCCCATATTACACCCAGCACACACACATAACACACCAGCCCCCATTACCTCAGTGCTCACAGCACTCACCTGGCTGTGTTGTTGCTCATGTCAGGGACTTGCATGTGGTGAGGGAGGGAGGCGGAGAGGCAGGAAGAGCTGGTCTGTGTAACACGGAGCTGAGTGTGGGGGCGGGCCCAGCCTCAGGGAAGCCCCGACTGCAGTGCCAGATGACCTGATGCACAGACTTCCGTTCTGTACGCACAGGAGCTGGTCACCGCTACCCATAACACCGCGGTGGCCGGCTGTGACTCCCCCACACAGGCCCCGCCCCCCGCCAGTACGGACGCGCGCATGCGCAGTCCGAATTTCCAGAAAATAATCCCAGAAACCGGGAGGTATGAGGGGCTTTGCGGGGCAGCGGGAGGGTCAAGCAAAAAGCGGGACCCTCCCGCTGAATGCGGGAGGGTTGGCAAGTATGACACACACACACATTCCAGGGTTAATTTTGTTGGAAGCCAATTAACCTACCAGTATATTTTTGGATTGTGGGAGGAAACTGGAGTACCAGGAGGAAACCCACGCAAGTATGGGGAGAATATACAAACTCCACACAGTTAGAGCCATGGTGGGAATCGAACCCATTACCTCAGTGCTGTGAGGCAGTAATGCTAACCATTACACCATCCGTACTGCTCCATGTGGAGTTAGACACGCCCTTTGGGCACTGTGTGACACGCCCCTTACAAAGGCGCTTGGCGCATCCTACTGTAATTTTCCTGACTGCAGTTTTCAATTGGAGGGAAGTATGTTGTAACCACAAAGAAAAGTGATCTACATCAGATTCATAGACTAGTTAATAGTACCCCTTTTATACCAAAAACGCCAGGTCGCATCCGGGTTTTTGATCCCTGCTTCAAGCCGGGTGTGACCCTGCGTTTGCACCCTTTTACACCACTGTCGCATCCCCCCTGCCGCTTGGAGATTATGTCATCTCCGATCGCCGCCGCCAGGACCCGGAATGCTGTGCTGGGGGCAAGCCCAGCACTAAGGTAATCTGCTGGGCTGCCCCCAGCCCCCGTCCACCCCTTGTCCGGGAGGTGAATGGATGCCGCTCACAGGCATCCATTTACCTCCTCTGCTACTGCTGTCTGCAGGGTATAGCAGACAGCAGTGCAGGCTGCCTGTGCCCCCCCCCCCCCCCCCCCAATTTTTTTTTTTTTATTTTTTTTTTTGACAGCTGTATCCACCCAGAAAGCTACGAGCTCTCCTTAAACAGAACATTATTCCTGGTTAAAGTACCAACATCGGAGTGTACAAATTGGTTGTTTTTATTCTTGTGCCCTGCCAATTGCAGGGAGAAGGTAATAAACAATGGTAGCCTGGGTGATGCTCACACAAAAAGAACGATTTTGCTTAAACCATCCTGATTCTTAAAATGTCTGTAATTTTTTTAAATAGTCCAGACACCCAGTCGTTTGGCTATGTGCTTTGTACCAAACAGTACTCTCACACAGGTACCAGCTCTGTATGTGTACCCAGTACAGATACAAGCCTTGTACTTTGGTGTACCCAACTTGGCCTCCGAGTGAGGCAGAGACCTGTGTCACATGTAACCTCAGCATAGCATGTGACACAACACAGTAACAGCACAGCAAGAGCTGTAGGCTTTCCTCTGTATGTGTACACTGTAGCCTGTCCTCAGAGTAAGGCAGTGACCTATGTGTCACTTGTAATCTCAGCATAACATGTGGTACAACACTAACAGCAGAGCAAGAGCTGTGGACACTAACAGCACAGCAAGAGCTGTGGCTGCTGCTGCCCTTGGTATGTGTACACTGTATCTGTACACTGTAGCCTGGCCTCAGAGGAAGGCAGTGGCCTCTGTGTCACCTGTAATGGCAGCCGAGCATGTGTACTGACAGCCCAGCAAGAGATGTGGCTGCTGCTGCTGCCCTCAGTATGTGTACACTGTACACTGTAGCCTGGCCTCAGAGTAAGGCAGTGACCTCTGTGTCACCTGTAATGGCAGCATAGAATGTGTACTGACAGCAAGTGCAGGTGCACTGTATCTTACAATGTAACAAAACTGCAAGAGCTGAAGCTGCCCTTGTCCTCTGTATGACCCTGCTGTCTGCAAACTCTTCCCCCAAATCTGCATGTCCACTCTGACTCTGTAATAATGCTAGGGACACCATCTCTTTCTGTAAGAAATGAGGGGTACAAGGCAAAGAGACACTTGTAAGGCTTGCAAGCAGAGGCTACATAAAAATCTCCCCTTGTGGCCTCTGAGGACAAAGGGGACATCACCTCAGTGATCTGAGAAGGCCAGACAGGGCTATCCCTATGGGATGATAACCCAGGGTTAGATGCTGTCTATCACAGTGTTCTCAGATAACAGTGTAAACTGAGTTGTACCTTTCATGCAGGTTACTCTCTGCAGAGCTCTGGAGATTTCACCTGCCAATATACAGTATATACGTATACACTACACACAGAGAGAGAGAGAGAGAGAGAGTAGGTATAGGTAACCAGAGATAGAATCACTGGACAGGAGAGACAGTATAAGGAGATGAGCTGCCACAGGCCATAAACAACACCATGGTATATAACACAGGGGTGCTATGACCTAATTTACATACAGCCCAATACTGTCCTACCATGCTCTAAACCCCACTGTCTGATATCCCAGAACTTGGGGGAGCAGCTGCAGCCATAGATGCAGTTACTGGGAGACTAGGACATGCTGGAGCACAGGACTCCCTAGCAGCAGCAGTCAGGAGCCTCCAGCAGCATGCATGGGGGCCAAGCATATTAAAATGGCCGCCCAAGCTGCGTTTTAGCTGGGGAAGCACCTGGTCACTGGGAGCAAACCCCGCTGTACGCTCCCCACCCGGTTAGCTCCGAGTAGGGATCGTGACGCAAGCTGCATCACTCTGGGACAGAGGTCTCAGGAGCCGGGGCCCCTGGCGCAAACCGCAAGCAGTGGCGATGGGGTCCCCCCGGCAGCTTCTATGGCGCGCTTTTCAGGAAAAAGACGCGCTGTTTACACCGCCCATCTGCGTCGCGGGAGCTGCCGGGGGGACCCCAGCGCCACCCGGCAGGTGCACTCATTATTCACTGACACATTTTAAAAGATCACAGGTGGAGCAAAGTATTTCACCTGTGATCCTGCATGGAGGCCTGGAAAATGTACACTGTTGGGGAGTCCTGATGACCGAGGTTGAGAACCACTGCTCTTGGGTGTTGGGACTTAAAAAAAGTTTGGGAACCACTGTCCTACGCCATACTAGAAAGATGTACCAAAAAAGTTACTTGCAGCCAATCAAGCAGGTCTGAATCACCCTCTACATTTAGTTTTCTGTACTGTTGCTGGAAGTCTGCATACTTTTATTCAGGCAATGTATGGTTCTATCTATATGATGCTTTGAAATAAAAATCATTCTTTAAAAAAAAAAAACCTTTCAAAAATTCTATAGACTTAATGTTCTATAGAAATATCTCACAAGAAGCATTTAGGCATAGACACGCCCATAGGTTTATTTATTTATTAACAGTTTCTTATATAGCACACACATATTTCACAGCGCTTTACAGAGAATACTTGAACATTCACATCAGTCCCTGCCCCAGTGGAGCTTACAATCTAATCCCTACCACACACACACACACATTCCAGGGTTAATTTTGTTGGAAGCCAATTAACCTACCAGTATATTTTTGGATTGTGGGAGGAAACTGGAGTACCAGGAGGAAACCCACGCAAGTATGGGGAGAATATACAAACTCCACACAGTTAGAGCCATGGTGGAAATCGAACCCATTACCTCAGTGCTGTGAGGCAGTAATGCTAACCATTACACCATCCGTACTGCTCCATGTGGAGTTAGACACGCCCTTTGGGCACTGTGTGACACGCCCCTTACAAAGGCGCTTGGCGCATCCTACTGTAATTTTCCTGACTGTAGTTTTCAATTGGAGGGAAGTATGTTGTAACCACAAAGAAAAGTGATCTACATCAGATTCAAAGACTTGTTAATAGTACCCCTTTTATACCAAAAACGCCAGGTCGCATCTGGGTTTTTGATCCCTGCTTCAAGCAGGGTGTGGCCCTGCGTTTGCACCCTTTTACACCACTGTCGCATCCCCCCTGCCGCTTGGAGATTATGTCACTAAATTAATCTGCTGGGCTGCCCCCAGCCCCCGTCCACCCCTTGTCCGGGAGGTGAATGGATGCCGCTCACAGGCATCCATTCACCTCCTCTGCTACTGCTGTCTGCAGGGTATAGCAGACAGCAGTGCAGGCTGCCTGTGACCCCCCCCCCCCAACCTGCGGACACTGCACCGCGCCCCCCCCCCCCCGGGGTGGCCCTTTGGGACCGCACCCGACTCGGCTGAAATGATGCGGAGGGGTTACAATGCCTTTTGTTATATTTATTGTGGCACAAACACTCTGGGAAACTGTATATAGGAAAGTAGTGTATGGCGGCGGATGCTGGGAGTAGTAGTATAAGAACTGATAGTGTTAGCAATATGGTCGTATCGTTCATTAGACCCCACCTACTGTATGTGACTGCCAAAACTGGCTTACGCTCTAGAGCAGGCATGTACAACCTGCGGCCTTCTAGCTCCTGTGAAACTACACATCCCAGCATGCCTTGCCATAGTTTTAGCACTCGCTAATAGCAAAACTATGGCAAGGCATGATGGGACTTGTAGTTTCGCAACAGCCGGAGGGCCGCAGGTTGGACATGACTGCCCTAGAACAGTGGTTCCTAACCCTGGTCCTCAAGTACCCCCAACAGTGCACATTTTCCAGGTCTCCACACAGAATCACAAGTGATATAATTAGCTCCACCTGTGGATCTTTTAAAATGTGTCT
Source organism: Crinia signifera (assembly GCF_055691185.1). Classification (NCBI taxonomy): domain Eukaryota; kingdom Metazoa; phylum Chordata; class Amphibia; order Anura; family Myobatrachidae; genus Crinia; species Crinia signifera. Next base: position 87,249 of record NW_028142055.1, on the reverse strand, counting down.
GAATAATGAGTGCACCTGCTGGGTGACCTGGAAAACATGCACTGTTGGGGGTACTTGAGGACCACGGTTGGGAACCACTGCCCTAGAATGTCATGTGCATGATCTAGGGATCCATCGTCTTGGACAGAGATAAAAGAAGAAGATTAAGAAGCATTTAGAGCAGTTTCTGTTGTTTTACAGCTGCGCTAGCATAATGCCGGGAGATGATTGCTTGGTTCTTTGTCAATATCCTCTCTGGGAGAAGCAACCGCAGGCCGCTTTCAGGGGGTGTGGCGGAACAGACTCAACATTAGACCCCGCCCCCAGCCAACTTATACTGTAATTTGGCTTCTAATTGTGGTTTTACCTAACATTTACTGACTACCGGTACTCTGACAAGGGAGCGAGCGCAAAGAAGCCCCGTGCAGGTTCGGTGGCTCATCGGGCATTTAGCAGTCGGGATTCCAATGTCGGTATAGTGACTGTCGGGGGGCATCCGGCTCTTGTTATCATCTTTGTGCTTAATTCAATCTTATCCTCATGTATGTAACCCGAGAATGGGAGGTTTATCAGCTGCATCATTATTTCTCTTTCCTCCACTAGGTGACACTGGAGAGTTACAGTGGGGAATAGAAGGGCGACCACAGGGAGCTTGGGCACTTTAGAATAAATTAACAGTGACTAACTCCTCCCCTTCTACTTCCTCTCCTAGGCAGTCTTAGCATGTGCCCTGCGGGAACTGGGCGCATTGTTAGCTCACTCTTGGGCTTTTCTAATTTTTTCTTTATTTTTCCGGATTTTTAAGATCTACACAGGCAGATAGTCCCTGTCCCTATCTGCCTGCGACGAGGGCGCTGTTGAGGGACCGGTTGCAGCTGCTTGCAGCTTGCCTCCGGAACCTGGCTGACAGAACCACCGTTCCGGGGTCCCCGTCGCCGCTGCATGCAGCGCGCCTCGCGGACCGCAAGCCTCGGCGCGTACAGCAGCTACAGGGGTAAGTATGCCCCCGGGTCCCTGTTAGCAGGGAACCAGGTGGGATTGCTCTAAAAGCGCATCTCAGTACTTTGAGAGTACAGCGCGGCTCAGTTCTGTGAGAGTACAGCGCGGTCAGACAGGCAGGTAGCACCCTGCCCTACCTGCCTGCAAGGGGACCACTGTACCAGAGAATCCGGTCGCCGCTGCATGCAGCGTGCCTCGCGGACTTCCTTCAGCCACAAGCATGGCAGGGATACGTATACCCTGGCTCCCCACTAGCGGGGTAGCCAGGTAGATGCATTGGCGGTTTATCCAGCTGCAACTATAGCATAATAATAGAGTACAGTATTTTATTTTCTTTGTATACTCTATTATTATGCTATAGTGGCAGCTGGATACCAGCATTAAGATCTCCAAGGGATCCATTTGCACACTTTTGTACAGTTTGTCAGTAAGACCGCTATCCGGAGTGAAAACTTACATTCACTATCCATTTACTTAAGGGTATGTACATTCTCAGTATTGAAAAAGTAACTACTTAATTGTGTATATACTAAATTAGTAATATGGCCTTTCTCCACCACCTAGAAAGTTACCCCTGAGGAAGTCATTTTTTTTGACGAAACGCCTTGGGAGTTTTTTCCTGATTATATCGATTCGACCAACTGACTGCATACAAGCAAAAATGTTTTTACTTTGTTTTTAAATTAATTGTATTAAATACTGTTGTACAGTGACCTGTCGATATATTTTCTTGATCTTCTATCTTTTTTCTTCTATTCCCCACTTCCCCCGCTAGCAGGGGGGACTGACAGAGTGCTGCCCAATCTACTTTATCTAGCGCATTGAAAGGGTACCCCACTCTTTGTTCCATATATATATATATATATATATATATATATATATATAGAAATCCGGAAGGGCCGTCACTCTGGACTGAAGTGAGCTGAGATGTGTAGCTTGCCCCGATGCCAGCTTGCAGAGGGCAGCCACAATGAACTGCCCACAGAATACAATGACGAAATGAATGGGCACTCGAGGACTCACAAATGCTGGTGAAATCAAAAGGCCGTGTTTATTCCATAAGTGGTCTTACAGGCGTCAACGTTTCGGGGGCCGGACCCCCGTCGTCAGGACAAAATGCAGACAGGGTGAAGTACAGAATAAAGTGCAAGTGCATGGGTATTTATAAGACATGTTAACAAATAGGCGCTAACTTACCCCCTCCCTGTAGCCGTCCCCCACGAGCATCCACGGGCCGGTTTCCGGAGTCCTGCGCACAGCAGTGACGTCACCACGTTCGGCGGCGTCCAGCTGACCGCGCGTCATCACGGTCGTCATCCCGCGGTGACGTGGGTGGGCTGGGAAAGAGATTGCAGCTCACATTAGCATGAATACAAGTATCGTGCTACAGAAGTCATAAAGCAACAAAGGCATCCATACATACACAAAACTTCAGAGGATGCAAGTGAATAAAAAATGCAAAAAAACAAGTGGACATGACCATATTATGACTACATAGTGACATCTAGTGGCTAAAAATGAGAAGACATATATAATAAAAAAACGAACATTTAAAAAGTGTATACGTATAAAAAGATAACTGCGTGCGGCCCCGAATTGGAGCCCTACTGGGCAAAAGTCAAAGTGCATATGCTGGGTGAGGTGCAAACCCTATGGCGTGAGTGGTTTAAATGCAGGGAGAAATACTGAGTCCCTGCTGGGTATCTATAATAAGCAAAAACAGCCCTGTGTGGGGTGATGCAGCCAGCATCACTGTATGCGCATAGCACCAGAAGCCAGAAATTGCAACAACAGAATGCCAGCATCTTGTATATTATATGTTATCCTGGTGTGTCACCTGGACACCGATAAGGCTGGGGGACTGGTGTCACACAGTGGGATGACAAGTACCTTTAACAAGGGGGAGAGAAAAGGAAGAAGGAAGACATGATTGTGTGTTAGTGGACCAAAATGGTTACAAAAAATTATGTAGGCCAAGTGTGTCATTAAGGCCTTTAGGGTGTAGTGTGTCCATTTTGTAAATCCACTTGGACTCAAGCTGCAGAAGCTGTTTGGAACGGTTGCCACCCCGTATGTGTGCCGGCACGTGGTCTATGATCTTATATTTGATCATTGCCATGTTATGTTTGGCCTTGGCGAAATGCCTGGTCACTGGTTGCTCCCCTGAGCCAGAATGAAGGGCTGCCCGTATGGCACAATCGGTCTTGCCGATGTAATGTATTCCACATGGACAATAAATGATGTAGATAACAAATTTAGTCGTGCACGTGAGGGGCCATCTGATTTAAATTTTTTTTACCCGTATAGAGATGTGCAACTTCGGTGCAAGCTGTCATGAAGCTGCATGTTGTGCAGCCTAGGCATCGGTAACAGCCCATTCTGGTGGGTCTGATTTGTCTAGAAGGGGTGTCAAAATTTGTAATCTCGGTCTTGACCAATAGGTCCTTCAAGTTTGGGCCGCGCTTGTAGCTCGGCATCAGCTTGGTGTCTTTGAACACCGGTAGCTCGGGATCCGAACGCACAATTTCCCACCAGTTTTTTACTCTGCTGGTGGTTTCTCGGCTGGCAGAGCTAAAGTCATTAACCCATGGAATACATGGCTTTATGACTTTAGGTGTTGCACCTGTGATAAGAGTGGTGCGCTCACACGCCAGAGCCCTGGCCTTGGCTTTAAGTAGGCCCTGTCTGGGGTAGCCTCTGTCCTCGAACTTCTGATGCATGATGTCCAGTTGGTGATGGGTTTCAGAGTCGGTATCAGTGATCCTGCATACTCTATAAAATCTGTGGCAGGGCATGTAGGGATGTGTACTTCCACAACAGCTGTAGGGCCGTGACTTTGACACCACTGGGTTAAGGGATACTTTTTAAATATGTTATAGGTACACGGTAACATCATAATGTCCCCCCTTCTGTTATTTTGTTTGTTTAAAATAAAATTGATGGCGCCATCTGTGTGTGTGTATACGTATATGTGTGTATATATTCGCTCCCTTACCACCGTGGCAAGCGCAGCGAGCCCGCAAGGGGGGACGATCCACGTCCCCCCCCCTTGTCGGGATTTTGAACGCCGGGATTCCGGCGTCGGGATTTCATACTGAATCCTCGCTCCCTTACCACCTCCTTCTCTTCCGATTCCCCTCCTCTGCTTCCCTCCTCCTTTCCTATGCTTCCCTCCTCCGCACCCCCTCTCCCCCTCCACTGCTCTTCTGCTCTACCTTCTAACTCTTCCCCTACTCTGCTCCCCATCCTCCTCTGCCCCCCCTCCTCCTCACCTCCACTCCTCCTCAGCTCCTTCTTCTCTGATCCCCCTCCTCTCCTCCACTTCCCCTCCTCCACAACCCCTATCTTCCTCTCCCCTGCTCTCTCTTTCCCCTCTATCTCTCTCCTGCTCACCAATTTCCCCACACTTCTCTATCTCTCTTTCAGACTGCCGGTGACCTCGTGCTGGGGTGCAGGAAGAGAAGAGAGGGGGGGAGAAAGAGAGAGAGGGGGGGAGAGAGAGGGAGAGAGGGGGAGAGGGAGAGAGAGGGGGAGAGGGAGAGAGAGAGTGAGTTGTGGGGAAATTGGTGAGGAGGAGAGAGATAGAGGGGAAAGAGAGAACAGGGGAGAGGAGGGGGATAAGGGAAGAAAGAGCGGAGGAGTGGAAGAGGAGAGGGGGCAAAGGAGCGGAAGAGGAGAGGGAGCAGAATAGAGGAAGCGGAGGAGGAGGGGAAGCAGAGGAGAGGAGGGGGATCGGAGGATGGAGAGTAGATGAGAAGGTGGTGGGGGAGCTGAGGAAAGGAGGAGGAGGAGAGAAGAAGGAAGAGCAGGAGCAGAGGAGGGAAAGTGAAGGAGAGGAGAAGGGGGAGCAGAGGAGAGGGGGTGAGGAGGCAATGGGGAGACTACAGTGTGGGGCTGGTGTGATGGGAGACTACAGTGTGGGGCTGGTGTGATGGGAGACTACAGTGTGGGGCTGGTGTGATGGGAGACTACAGTGTGGGGCTGGTGCGATGGGGGACAGTGTGGGGTAGGTGCAATGGGGTTAGGTTTTTTTTCCTTGAAATGCCGCCTGCCACCGCTGGGAATAAAGAATAATCCGCGTGGCATTATGTGAATTTTGGCTCAATCCGCGTGGCATTATGTGAATTTTGGCTCAATACGTTTGGCATAATGTGTAAGGGGCAAGTATAATGGGGTCTATTATTTTGTAGCAGAATGTGTAGAAGTGGTATATGGTGTGGAACACTACACAAGGCCAATTTTGAGTGTCCACACCCTCTTTTCCTGAGCGCTCGCGCACAAATGTGTTGACACTATTGACACCAAGGTGGGCCTGTGTACTTTAAATGCCAGGACCTATTTTTAATCCCCTTCCCGCCCTTTATCTGCTCTCTGAGCGTGCACACTGGCACCATCTCTTTGCAAGTTTTTGAACAGGATTCTCCTAAACTCACTATGCCGCTATTTTTACATACTGTTGTAGACCAGCATTTTTTTTTTTTAAATATGGATGTTTTCCTCCTCTTCCCTCCCCTTCAGAATGCTACTAAAACCTTGCTGCCACTGCAGGAACGTTGCTCAGGACACCGCCCAACATAGACGGGAAGGATACAGGCGGGGAGACAGCTGCCCCAACTCCGCCCCCAGGGCGCTGCGGCAGAGAACACAGCCCAACGCTGCTGGGAACGACGCTGAGGAGGAGAGAGGTGCCCTATCCGACAGATGCTGCAGTACCCCCACCTGCGACCGATTCTATGTGAGTGCACTCTTCGGTCACGACTGGCGAAGAGTATGTCTTGGGGGGGGGGGGGAGCGAGGGAGGGGAGAGGAGGTGCAAGATTAATCTGCTTTGGGCTAAGGGAAGAGGTGTGGCATGATGCTAGGTGGTGGGTTGTGATTACATGTAATGGGCATTAAGGGGTTTAGCAGTGGTGTCAAACTCATGGCCCTCCAGCTGTTGTGGAACTACACTTCCCAGCATGCCCTACTACAGATTTTAGCGATCCATTATATAAAATCTGTGGCAGGGCATGTAGGGATGTGTACTTCCACAACAGCTGTAGGGCCGTGACTTTGACACCACTGGGTTAAGGCATACTTTTTAAATATGTTATAGGTACACGGTAACACCATAATGTCCCCCCTTCTGTTATTTTGTTTGTTTAAAATAAAATTGATGGCGCCATCTGTGTGTGTGTATACGTATATGTGTGTATATATTCGCTCCCTTACCACCGTGGCAAGCGCAGCGAGCCCGCAAGGGGGGACGATCCACGTCCCCCCCCTTGTCGGGATTTTGAACGCCGGGATTCCAGGCGTCGGGATTTCATACTGAATCCTCGCTCCCTTACCACCTCCTTCTCTTCCGATTCCCCTCCTCTGCTTCCCTCCTCCTTTCCTATGCTTCCCTCCTCCGCACCCCCTCTCCCCCTCTCCCCCTCCACTGCTCTTCTGCTCTCCCTTCTAACTCTTCCTAGCCCACCCCCACACCACCTGACGAATAGACCTATATACAATGATAGGCATTGCACCTCCTGCTGCGTTACTGATCGGAACGGCATCCTGGGCTGCAGTATCCGATCTCCTGTGACAACTTTGTCCAGCTCCGACCCAGTTGGGTCATGCAAGCCGACCATGGAATCTGCTCCGATCAGGTCTGAAAATCTCAGTCCTCCGAAGTAGATCCTGGCCCCATCTTTCACAAACAACCTCCATCCCCATGCCATCCCCAAGCAGCATCAGACTATCAATCACTGACTGTCTGATGCCATAGTTCAACCAATGTTGTGGACACATACTGTACATGGGCAGTATGGGTCCAACACATGCGCAGGGTACCAAATATCAGTACTTTACTGAATGTGCCACTACAGCTTTGGATTATGATTCGGGCCCAATATGCTAATTTAGTATTTAAGTTTCTGTGCCATCGGCCGCAGGAGTGTTGGAGAAGTGTAAAAGAGACAAATACCAACATGACTAATACCAAGTGAGGGGGGGGGGAAGGGGTGAGATGACTTGGCCCGAGGTAAAAACCTGATAAACCTGCACGGAGAACACGAGCCAATAGAGTCACCGTGTATTCAGGCAAAAACAGGACAAAATCCCTCGGGACCCTCACCGCTAACAGTGACGAGTGGCAAAATGCTCTCAAGTCGTGTCAGCCCTAGGCCGCATGAGTGTGGGTGGGGTGTAGTAAAAATAATTACCAACCTGACTAATACCAAGTGAGGGGGGAGGAGGGGGTGAGACGACTTGGCCCGAGGTAAAAACCTGAAATTCCTGATAAACCTGCACGGAGAACACAAGCCAATATTGTCACCGTGTATTCAGGAGATAACAGGGAAAATCTCTCGGGACCCTCACCGCTAACGGTGACGAGTGGCAAAATGCTCCCAAGTTGTGTCAGCCCTCGCCCGCAGGAGTGTGGGTGGTGTGTAATAGAGGCAGCTGAAAGCTGATGGGATGGGATAGAGCGGTTGTGATGGTGCGGAAAGCAGAAAAGAGTGTAAAGAAAAGAGGAGCGAGAAGCAAACCCAAAATGGCCACAGGAGTGTGTGTGGAGTGTAGTAAAACCAAATACTAACATGACTAATGCTAAGTGAGGGGTAGGAGGGGGTGAGACGACTTGGCCCGAGGTAAAAACCTGAAATTCCTGATAAACCTGCACGGAGAACACGAGCCAATAGTGTCACCGTGTATTCAGGAGATAACAGGGAAAATCCCTCGGGACCCTCACCGCTAACGGTGACGAGTGGCAAAATGCTCCCAAGTCGTGTCAGCCCTAGGCTGCAGGAGTGTGGGTGGAGTGTAATAGAGGCAGCTGAAAGCTGATGGGATGGGATAGAGCGGTTGTGATGGTGCGATAGACAGAAAAGAGTGTAAAGAAAAGAGAGAGAAGAAAACCCAAAATGGGATAACACCTGTGAGGAGAGAGATAGAAGGAATTACCACGATGTACGGTGGAGAAGATCTTCATGTTCTCGGTGTATTCAGGAGATACGACACAGGACCGGCCACCGAGTGGACTGTCTGCGGCACACAGGACAGCTGGGATTTGAGTCCGTCCACACGTAGATGCAGCTCGGATGAAATCTGTGGCCACAGGGCAGAACTGACACCCGCTCTCCATTTTGGAACTCCATAATACAGATCACGCAGAATTGCGGCTCTTCATCCTCAGCAATAGTGCACGATGGAAATGCGCTGATCTCCAAATCCCAGGGTGCGACATTCTCCCTGGTGAGACGTATCTGCAGGTATTCGGGGTTACGACTGTCGCTGTCTACCTCCATGGCCAGGATATGCTGTCCGTTGACCTCTACAATCATGGCTGGTTGGTTAAGCTCACCGATGAACACCATTTCAGACGACAGGAAGTCTTGCGCGTTGATCTCAACAAAGATGGTCGACTCTGGAATCTGCTCGTGCATCTCCAACATCCTGTCATTGAAATACTCCCTCTCGAGCTCGTCTACGAGGTCTGCGTAATTCTGATGATGTTCAGCTGGAGGATCAGAGGCTCGATGAAGTTCCCTGGGACCAGGGATAAAAATGGGTGAACGGCTTCGGGCTCTGTTCTCCCTTTGAGATGTTTCGTCACTGGTTTCCTGACGAGATCTTCTTTGGCGCTCGGAGCGCAGCCTCTCCACAAAAACGGTCTGCGTAGAATCGTCTGAAAAGATATACCTTTATATTGTAGCTATAATTACTAGATAATTATTAAATAACTATTATTAATAAATAACATGTTCAAAGCAATTGCTGATCAGCAAATTGAGTTACAGCAATCACATTCTGAATATAATACTTTATTGTGTCAACAATACACTACAACAATGCACTGTCAACAAAAAATGACACACAAGTACCTGCACAAACATATCCCATTTCATTGTTTATCATTCAGCATATTAACAGCAGTTGGAAAAAAAACTGTTTAGCATGCGCTTTGTACGTACCGGGATACTGCGGAACCGTTTTTTCGATGGCAGAATATCAACAACCTCATAATTATGATTTGTCAGTGATGAGAGGCAGAATATCAGGGTTATATTTCAAGTGAGTTTTTGTAATACCCCTTTCACACCAGCCTAATTTCCCGGGTAGCGCTGGTTTGTTAGGTTCCCGGGCCAAACTCCTGGGAAAATTTGCCAGGATTTCAACCAAGCAGGGTTGTTCACGGGTTCAACCCAAGGTCCTGGCCGTTTTGAATGGGGTAGGGATTACTAACCCTGGTTACTGGTCCATGGTGCAGATGGTCAGGCTGGGGATCCACACAGGCGGCGGGCGCAGATGACAGGACAGGAGGTGGATGAAGATGATGCAGCTCTCCGGTGCCCTTACTCCCGCCGGAGAGCTGCGTCATCTGCACCTGCTGTCTGACCTGTGTGGATCACCGGCCTGCACCGAGGACCAGCAACCCAGGGTGAGTACTATTCACCGGCCTCCGCCACCATCCCAGCTACCCCTGCCTTCTGACGGCCTCCTCTCTGCCTCCTTCCCACACCAGAAAACGCAGAGACTTTTCTGGTGTGAAAGGGGCCAACTGGGGCATGATCCCTGGGCCGAATTCCTGGGTGGTTCCCTGCATTTTCTGGTGTGAAAGGGGTATTATCGTTTGTTAGAAAGATAACATTACAGAGCAATAATAGCCAGTGCCTACCAGATATAGTATGTGTGGATGGGGTGGCATGGGTATTATTCGTGCCTCTAACTGGAAATCCTTATTTCTAGAGTTATTTTTGTGAGGTTTTTTTTTTTTTTATATTTGTCTATTTGCTATTTTGGCAACTAGATGAATACCTAGTGTCTAAACTAGAACTTGAAATCGCCAATAATCCACTACATCAGTATATGTATACAGAATTTATATGTACATTTTATTAAAGGTAAGCATTCAAATCAATTTAACATGACAAATGTTATTATTATTTTTGTTTAAGAATAAGATGGTGGGGACCTCAAAAATGTGTGTTTCTTTGGGCCTCTAAGAACCTCTGAAAGAGCCTGATAGTACCAGACCAGAACCCAGTGATTACCCTACAGAACCACCATAAGTGTACCATGGAGTCGGCCTGTGTCACATGGGTCAGTGATTAATAATGCACCATGTCCACTTGAACCTGATTTACCAATCCCAACCACTTTGTGGTCAGGATCTGCGATCTGTGATCCCTAAACCCTTATAAGAGGGCTACCCTGACAGTCTATACCAGTGACGGCTAACCTTGACATTCCAGCTGTTGTTGAACTACACATCCCAGCATGCCCTGCATCAGTTTTAGCATAGCCAATTGGTAAAACTAGCAGGGCATGCTGGGATGTGTAGTCCAACAAAGCTGGAGTGTCAAAGTCAGCCCTCACTGGGCTATACCGCTCTAGCAAGAGCCGCAGCCTGACTGTTACCTGGAGCGTGCTGCCTTAACGGATTGTAGTGTTTGTGCTCTATTGTGCGATCTGACCACTATATGAATAATATGTGTAACTAGGTAGCAGAGTATTGCCGGTTATATCTTGCTGAAACGTCTGGCAATGATTACTGATACACAGATTACTTAAACCAGGGGCGCTGGAACGTTTTTAGGTTGGGGGGGGCAAGATATAATCTCATTTTGGCGCCCCCTAAATTGCTATATGTTACCCCCGGGCACTATACACACTGGCAGCGGCATATACACGTGGGCATTATACACAGGGCAGCGGCATATATGCATGGGCATTATACACAGGGCAATACGGGCACAATGCTGGCAATACGGGGACACTGCTGATAATACGGGGACACTGCTGGCAATACAGGCACAATGCTGGCAATAAGGGCACACTGCTGGCAATACGGGGACACTGCTGGCAATACGGGGACACTGCTGGCAATACGGGGACACTGCTGGCAATACGGGGACACTGCTGGCAATAAGAGCACAATGCTGGCAATACGGGCACAATGCTGGCAATACGGGCACAATACAGGCACTATGCTGGCAATACGGGGACACTGCTGGCAATACAGGCACAATGCTGGCAATACGGGCACAATACTGGCAATACGGGCACAATGCTGGCAATACGGGGACACTGCTGGCAATACGGGGACACTGCTGGCAATACAGGGACAATGCTGACAATACGGGGACAATGCTGCCAATACAGGGACAATGCTGGCAATACAGGGTCAATGCTGACAATACAGGGTCAATGCTGGCAATACAGGGACAATGCTGGCAATACAGGCCAGCATTGTCCCTGAATTGGCAGCATTGTCCCTGTAATGAATACAGGGACAATGCTGATAATACAGGGCCAATGAAGGCTGGGCAGCTCCTTAATTTTGCTCACCTCTTTGGTGGGTGGTCGGGCGGCTCCTTGATTCTGCGGGCGGGAGGGCGGCTGGGCAGCGCCGGGCGGGAGGGAGGGCAGCCGGGCAGCGCCGGGCGGGAGGGAGGGCGGCCGGGCAGCAGAGAGGACGGCCGGGCAGCGCCGGGCGGGACGGAGGGCGGACGGGCTTGGCGCGCGCTGGCCGCATCGTCAGCCCCCGCCCACGTGAGCCGCGATGGGACGGTCACTAGTCAGGGGAAGGAGACGTCACGTCTCCTTCCCCTGGCTTCCGCACTGGCGTCTGCTTTGGCGCCTCATGAATTTTTGGGGGGGCAAGCTGCCCCCTCGCCCCCCCCGTTCCGGCGCCACTGACTTAAACAATATGGGCGGTTCAGGAGGCAATGGCACCTTTTTAAGAGCTCAGCTCAAACATGATTGAACTCGGGCATGACCACTAATGGACAAGAGTAAAGGTGCATACACACTGAAAGATTTGAAGCAAGATGTGGACAATCCCGATCTCAATAGGAACAGCCTATTCAAATCGTTCCTTGCACCAGCCGATCATTAGGATTGGTCTATGATATTCCTAGCATGCAGGAAGATCATAGGCCAATTTTTTGTGAAGTGTTTCAAATCGTTTCGTGTGTACGCACGTTGAACGATTTGAAACCATCTGAAACCATGTTGGATCATTTCCAACATCGTTTCCAACATCGTTTCGTGTGTTTGCACCTTTTAGAATAAGCTATTCATATCTGTAAGTGGATACAATACAGTGGTATAATAAATTAGAATCTCTCCCGGAGCAGTGGTCATGCTAAACGAAATAATAAAGTTTTGAAAAATGATATGGCTGCTGTATCAGCCCGTTACTGGGATGTGGTCATTTGGTCTACAGCATGTTCGACATCATTAGGTCGACATGGGTCTAGGTTGACATAGAAAAAGGGGTACTTGTGTATTATAGCGGCGCCCCCGATGTACATCGTACGATGAACGCATCGCATCGCATGCCATGTACTGGATTTTGACCCCCTATACGATGAATAATCGTATAAGTACCCTAAAGGGTGCTTTTGAGCACCCTAATGGTGCGTGGCGAGCGGACGCGGATACCTTCACAGGTAAACGTGTCCCTTCGTGGGCTTCACAGGTATCCGCGTCCCCTCGCGGGGCTCGCTGCGCTCGCCACACTATTCTATTCTCAACTCCACGCCGAGGTGGATAGTGGGGGTATGAAAAGGTCGTAGGATGCGTACCGCCGCCCCTCGCGGGCTCGCTGCGCTCGCCACGCTTCGGGTTTACGTTTATAGTGGGGGGGTGGCGTGGGGGTGCATTTAAAATTGTAAGCACCCATTAGGGTGCTTATACAATGTTTAATCGCATCGCATCGTATGGCATTGTATGCCATGTACAATGGCATACAATTTGAAAATTGTATGCCATCGCACACTATTGAAGCAAATCGCGTCGCATCGCATACCATCGTATGCGTTATGGTATGCGATGCGATGGGCGCCGCCAAAATACACAAGTACCGAAAAAGGTTGACATGGTTCTAAATCCCAAAAATACAAATGTGTAAAAAATAGGCGTATTTCTGCCTACGAATACACCTATTTTTTACGAATCCATTTTGGTACATTTCCCCCGATGTATACATAGTATATATATACACGCTATACTGCTGTTCTGTTCTCAAAGACAACATGAAGCATACAGTATATATCACTTGTGGAGCCGATATTTATGGTACAACACGCCCCTGTAATTCTCACATTCATAGAGATCCCACAGCACATCTCCCCCATGTGTTAGAGCCTGACATCTCCGATTTACAAACATGATCATTAGCGATCAGTTTGACCATGTTATTATTGTATACAGAGATCCATATGTAACACACCCGTCCGGATCCCTGTGTTAACACCATACAATTGTCACGCTAGATGCGGTGACATCTTCTTCACATCACTTCTTAAACATTGCTCGGGCAGTAGTCCCGTGGCATCTGAAATTTACACTTCAAACTTGCACCATTTTTTAACATTGTTTTACTGTTTTAATGTAGGTTATTTATGTGCCATTTATGTGTTGTTATAGGCAGAAGCCAAACCCGGATCCTGGAGCGGAGGTTGTCATACAGAAGTGGGTGATACGGTGGGGTCACCATAGCAACCCATCTACAACAGAGGGGAGCGTGATGATGCAGTGAGGCTCCGCCCACTGACATCCGCCCGCACCGGAAGCCGCACTGGACGCAACCGGGACGCTCCACGTACGGGAATGGTGAGTATGCACATGCTGTATGTATTTAAATGTTTGTTGTGTCACCCGCACGCGTTGTACACCTTGACAAAGGGGTATCCAGTCCCCGAAACGTCGGTCACCTCCAATAAACACATTGTTAAGCCCACGGAGTGCCGCTGCCTGCTTGGATAATTCCTTAGATAGATAGATACCAGAAAGAACCCCCACTGGGGGAATAAACAGCACTCACCAGTCTGTAGTTCAATGGAGGTACAACCAGGAGGTAATCCAAAGTTTATTTTCTGCAAGAGAGATCTTCTGACGTTTCGGTCCCCGCTGGTACCTTTATCAAGGCAGCCACTGTGTCAAATAGTCGCAACTTAAATCTGTGTGGGAAGGGGGATATATAGCCTTTGAGTATAAAGAAATATAAAATATATGATACAGCCAGTACAGGATATGGCGGGTGAGCCAGTGAGAGGGACTATAGAGAGGTAGGGCAGGGGGATCAGAGGCGGTCCTGCAGCGATGCATAACCCACAACAGAGAGAGCCGACACCGGGAAGGGTGATCCCTGGAGAGGACAAGGGCCTGTGCAGTTCTGTGAGCTGCTGACCTGTAAGGAGCGGAGGCTGCGCAGCTGTGAGACCAGGAATGGCGCCAGGAGAGCCAGGCTCCTCCAAGTCCCCTACTGCTGCCACCTGCCAGAGGGAAGGGAACCGCGCTGCCCCCACTAGCTGCCAACCACAGGAGGAGCCCCAAACCCGGAGAGAACAGAATGATGTGTGCTGCCGAGGTGTCCTACATAGTGCCTGCCTGTGGAGGAGCCGAGAGGGTGAAGACTAGAACCTCAAGGAAGAAGGTGCTGAGGTAGTAAATTACCTGGGAGCACACCCAGCCGGAGGATTCTCCTGAAGTTGCTCCGAAGAAGATAGAGGACGCAGCAAGTGGAGACCAAGGTGCGCAGGCACCGCGGAGGACACCCGCTCTCGAGGAACCAGGACTGGAGGACATGCAAAGGACCCCTAGCTGGAGACCTGTAGAAGCCCCCTCAGTGGTGCGGAGCTGCCCGTAGAGATGCCTGCCCGAAAGTAAGTTAAGAACACGATGTAACATCAAGGACAGGAGCCGCTCAGAGGACAGGTGACAGCCCAGCGGAGGAGAGGATAGAGGAGGATCCCCAGCCTGATAGGAGCCGGGGGTGGAAGCAGAGGCCGACCCAGAACAGCACAACAGGCGGAGCAGAGGACGACCCAGCACCTCCTGCTGCAGGAGCTGAGGACACGGGACACAAGGCAGACGTCAGGCTCATGGCAGATGCTGTGCGGCTGTGGTACAGGTATATGTGCGCTGTTGTGTGTTTATGCTGGGCGTTATGGGTAATAGAGGAGGTTTCTTTTTTAGGATGTCGGTATGTGGTAGACTCGCTAGTTATAGGATGTGTAGTATGCTAGGGTTTGTGGTTATAGTGGATGTATTTGTGTATGCAGGGCACCATTTGCGGATGTACTAAAAGGATGATCACAAAAAGGGATGATCGGGATGATTGCCTGCAGTTCCTATTCGCACCACTAGATGTCACAATTTTTTTTACTTCAACTGAGAATTTGTATGTTGGACACTGGTTGTGTATCCTGGACAGTCGGTAGAATAGGTAATCAGCGCTCAGTATCATTCTGTGGAGTTTTCGTAGCTTCTTAAAAGAAGCTGTAAGCGCTGCACAGGGAGGCCAGGCAGCGTCTCCCCTGTGCACAGTGAGCTGACAGGACGCGCTTCTGTCAGCTCCTGCTGTGCTAGCAGTGTGAGGATTCACTAATGAGAATCCTCACACTGTGCCTACCTAGCTGGTGTAAAAGTTAATAAAATAATAAAAACCCTAACTAACTCTACTCCTTCGGCTGCTCCGGCAGCCCTTTAGAATAGCACCCACTCCAGTGGGCACCTAACACGAACTGAGGAGTCTGGGATGCAGTAGGGGAGGAGCCTACCCTCCAAAAGCTTTAGGATAGGTGCCTGGCTCCTGCGGACCCTCCTACATCCCAATGTGAAGCTGTGTCACCAGGACCATTGAAAGAGAAAAGTATGTGCTGCACATACTTTTTGTACTTGCTTTTCATCGCATTGTATGCACAACGCATGTACAAGGATAAATGTGATGCGTGCTATTTAAGCTCAAAATACACGCCCGCATCGAGACGTGTATGGGCACCTTAAGTCAGAGAGAACCTGAGAATTCTGACTGGGAAGTGCAATTAACAGGTCAGATGTGGACTGCTGCTTTGAAGTTGGATATCTCCATTTCCCCAGGGCCGATTTAAAAAATTCTGGTATCCCTGGAAAAAGGGGATCCTCAGCTATCAGAGTATGGCCCTTATACACCTGGGGCCCCAGAGCAAGTGCCCATTAAGCCCATACGAAAAGACCGCCCTGGTCCCGGTTCGCTGACGTCATCCGGGGGCGATTATGCTGTGTACACACGGGGGCGATAGGGGCTGAAATAGCTGGGAATATGGTTGCTGAGCGACCATATTGCCAGTGATTGGAGTGTGCACCAGCGATAAATCGCCGGGTGCACGCTCCCGTTTTCACAAAACGGGACACTGGGCAATATGATTGCTGATATGATTGCTAGCAATATATTGCCAGCGATCATATTGCCCCGTGTGTACGCACCTTTATTCCTAACAATTTTGCTGCACCCGTCATCTTGAAACGTGCACATGTCCCTTTGTTGATGAATTTACAAGACTGCCTAATTAGAGCAATAATTGATATTTGCGTGGAGATTAATAACAGTATTACAGACACACATGCTATGACCGATAACACACACGTAACAGACTTATTTTAATTTTTTTTCTAATGCACTTTATTTCACATTTATCACTTTTCACTTATGTTTTTAATATTTCGCTGTCCTTAATAAATGATTCAATAAACATCATGTTTTAGCCAATTCTCTGTTTCTTGGGTCACTTTATTAATGTACCTATAACATTAATCAGAACATTAATATATGCTAACCTAGATTGCCCCTTGTAGGAATACTTTATCTTTCTTTGCTTCCAAGTCTAATACATATTCCTGGGTGCGCCTCCCCCATTACCAATTTATACTTAATATAGTAATGCAGGGGTGAGATAGCTATACCAATTACAGGCCGTTCGGATTGATAGCCTCTATCTATTAACCTGTATCAGCGATATCAGATGGTCGACAGTCATCAGGTCGACATACTGCAAAGTCAACATGGGTCTAGGTCGACAGGTCATTAGGTCAACATGGTCTAGGTCGACTGGGTTTTTCACTGGATTTTTGGGTTTTTTTTTGAGTCGACATGTGCCGACAGGCGGAATTTCATGCCCTACCATCCACTAGGGCAGGCGTTCCCAACCACGGTCCTCAAGGCACACCAACAGTGCAGGTTTTAGTGATATCCAGGCTTCAGCACAGATGGATTAATCCAAATCACAGGTACTAATTAAGTCACCTGTGCTCAAGCCTGGATATCATTAAAACCTGTACTGTTGGTGTGCCTTGAGGACCGTGGTTGGGAACGCCTGCACTAGGGTGTGGTGGGAGAATAACATAGAGTGCCAAGCACAGCCAGACATGCG
Source organism: Crinia signifera (assembly GCF_055691185.1). Classification (NCBI taxonomy): domain Eukaryota; kingdom Metazoa; phylum Chordata; class Amphibia; order Anura; family Myobatrachidae; genus Crinia; species Crinia signifera. The sequence continues at coordinate 70,105 of NW_028142055.1, read as the reverse complement.
AGGGGATGCGGTGCACTTAATCCTGTGTCCATGTTGACTGTGTCGGCATTCGGGTAAAAAAAAAAAGTACAAAACCCCATGTTGAGCTAGACCATTTTGACCTAATGCTTTTTTGGACCAAATGACCTGTTGACCTTGACCCATGTCGACCTTGCAGTATGTTGACCTAATGACTGTCGACAATCTTTAGGTCGACCATATGATCCTTACCTGTTTCAGCAAGGGGTGTGAGGCCAATTTCTCTCCAGGGAATGGAGAAATATCTGTGTTTAGAGCCAGACTAGAATCACGTCTGCCCGCAGACAATAGATCGGGTATCATTTTTTTATTTTTTTTTATGTATGTTTGACAAAGGCCATACACTTCACTGGAGGCGAAGATCCGCAGACGAAGGCCAGAGCATACAGCTAATTGCTGCCGATCCTACTATTAAAAAAGAAAAAGGAATGTATTGTATACACAGAACATCGAACATGCCTTCCAACTTTTACCAATAGATCAGTGGGACCTGCATGCAGCTGGCCCTGGAAAGGGGCGGGGCTACGTGCAACGGGGGCGGGACCGGGCATCGAGGCCCCGGGTTTTCCATCCTCTTTGCCAGCGTACCCAGCCCCGTCTCTCCTTGCTGCGCACGGCACCTATCCAGCAATCACCGGCTGCTCCACAAAGCAGAGCAGCCATGATCACCTCCCCTCAAGGGACATCAGGGCAGGCTCCAAATAGCGGGACCATACCACTGTAATCAGGACAGTTGGGAGGAATGCTATAAATACATTATCATGTAGCGCCTATTATTCCTGTTGTCCGACTCTACCTGTATGACTACATGTGAAGGAAAACACAGAGGCTGCTTCTTTTGCCCAACGTTTGGGAATTTATGATATTTTAGTTTTCGGAACTTGTCTCCTGTCCTACATAACAGTTTATAGACGCTGTGACCAGGGGTGAGGGTCATTAAGTCGACAGTAATTAGATCTTTTGGTCGGCAGTGAAAAGGTCTACATATGAAAAAGATCGACCTGGTTTAAATTGACGCTGAAAACGGTCGACACAATCCAAAAGGCTGCATGAAAAAGGTCAACACAGGAATAGGTCGACATGAGTTATTAAAGAAAATTGTGTATGTGGAAATCTGCTGACTCGGGCACTGTATAAGTGTACAGCGACACGGACACACAGCTCCAATTTCTATTCACTTTTTTCTTAATGCACTTTTTTAATTTTAACCTATTTTGCTGTTTTGTGCCAATGAATAAACTGTATATTTAGAACAATTGGTCTGTACACAGACTCCGTCCTGCCCCCACTTAAAGTTATTCCTCCTGGTTATATATGGTGGCTAATTATTAATATTATGTTGTTTGAGCAGAAAATATTGTGGTATCAGTGGATGAGTCAAAAACTCAGGCTGCTCCCGGATCCGAAGGCGCTATACCCCACGCCCCTGAAACAGCAGACACTGGAGGAGGATTCGAACCCGTGGTGGCTCAGCCTGAGTGGCTGTCCCAGACGCTGAACTAACGGTACACGCCACTGTACCAGCCACTCATACACGGACTGTTCGTGTATCTCGTAGCTACAATGCAGTGACGTCATTCACGCTGTGCCGCACCATCGCCACCTATTGGCAGCTGCTGGAACTACACCTGGCACATAATGCATCGTCATCACTGCTGCTCCCCCTACATGAGCACTCTGCCGGCTGTTCTGATGGAGGCAGTCACTGACTGGGACGCCATGCCCCTGCGTAGAAGAAGCGGCTGGTAAGTGCACATGTGCAGAACACCCCCTGAACACCAACCTGTGGGTGAGGACTGGAGCTCAGTCTGTATGACGGCAACAAATGAGGAGCTGCCGGGCCGCGAGCACCGATTGGCTCGCAAGTCATTTGAAATAGCCGCACCACGGATGTTCTGAGACATCCGGGTTTCCCACCGCTCTGCCCTGCTGTCTCCTTTCCCACACAGTGCACACCTCTGGCACTGGGCATGTTACCCCTGGCACTGAGAATGTAATGCCTGGCAATGAGCATGTATGTAAGCGGCACTTATGTGGCATAATAAAAAATGGGCATTACCATGTTTGGCATATTGTCAAATGGGCATTACCGTGTTTGGCATATAGTATAATGGACATTACGGTGTGTGGCATAATGTGTAATTTGCATTACTGTGTGCATTTCTGTGTCCCTGACCCATAAAGCCATGCCCTAAAATTTTTGGCACAAAATGTTCAGTTTTTATTAGGTGTTGGGTTGTTTTGCACTGTGGGGCATCATTTGAATCAGGGGTGGTATTATGTGGCCACATTATTCTTTTCCTGACAGTGTGGCTGTGACATAATTGGGGGGGGGGGGGAAGAGTCAGGGAAGCAAATTTCTCCACTTTAGGCACTGCTGCGCACTAATGTATAGTGATAATAGTTATTAATGTAAATACTGCTGGAGCAGACCAGCAATGTATATGAGACCACTGCCACTGGCCATCAATGTATATTTTTATGGCGTTAATGTATACACTGCCGGCGCAGGTCAACAATGTATATGTTACCACCGCCACTGCCCCCCAATGTATATTTTGTTGTGGCGGTAATGTATACATTGCTGGGGAAGGTGAATGGATTTCTCGCTACGTGCACGGTGGCAAATTAAATGGTAGTTGTGCACATGGGCGGGATTTTGCCCAGTCGGAGCAAAGTCAGGTAGCGTTTACCTGTTTGCTGGGCTCCGAATATACACAGCCCAGCGATCAGTTCTGAATCAGGCCCCTAGAACAGAAATGCACTGAATAAAATGGCCCCTGCTCCCACCCTTGGAATACAAACCCTGCCCATTATGTAAATAGCCTTTTATATGAAAGATTTTCAGCAAAGTCTTTCACCTCCTGAAAATCTCTTGCTCTTTGGGGAAAATAGCTCAGTGTGTACGCACTACTTTGGTGACAAATATATCTTTCAGAGATTTTGGCAAAGTCTTTTGAAATGAAAATCTTCAAGTGTGTATGGGCCTTAACACTTGGCTCAAACAAAACGTCTACACAAGTACCTACCTCGGGAGGTTTGGAGCAGATGCCGACGTCACCACAGCAGATGGGGAGGAAGGTGTTGAGGGCTGCGGAGATTCTGGGGCTCTTGGAACCCTTCCCATTCGGTACCAGATGCCCATACTGTTCAGCTCCCTATCCAGGAGACATACACAAACACATGAGTATATAACTATATTAGTAAGGCTGACTAATGTGGTAGCTCAACATCCTAACAAAAGAAAAATGGGATATTTATGCCCTGAGGTAACGTACTCATGGGCCTAATATGTTCCTCTGTAATGCAAGCAAGCACATAATGGACACATTAAATACAGGGATTGATCTGTATTGGATATACATCTTGATTACCAATGGCATTTCACCATAAAGGAAAGAGTCAAATCACTGAATGTTTTATGAACATCGCTTGGCTATGTCTGGTATATCAGCCACAGAAAGATTAGGAATAAACATTGTTCTATAATAATGATGCACGTTCCCCATTTCCAGCTACCCAATGTGTACCCAGCATAATATCACAAGTGTTCCTTCTAAGCTTCTGTTACAGGGTGCTGCACCCTGCCCGTTTTTAAAACCTCAAAATGCTCCCTGCCCTTTTTGTGTGTGGCACTCTGCGCCCTTGCGCTGCCCCCCACCTCGTTGACGTGCCGCTGAGAACTTTCGGTGTGTGCCATCATGTGTAATGGGTATTACGGTGTGTGGTATAATGTGTAATGGCCATTGTGGTGCATGGTATAATGTGTAATGGGTATTACATTGTGTGGTATAATGTATAAGAGGCATTACAGTATATGCCATAAGGTGTAAGAGGCATTATGGTGTGTGGTGTAATGTGTAAGAGTCATTACAGTGTGTGCCATAATGTGTGATGTCATTAGGTCATAATATGTAATGGACATAGCTCAGTATGACAATGTGTAATGGGTATTAGGGTGTGTGGTATAATGTATAAGAGGTATTACAGTGTATGCCATAATGTGTAGCTGTCATTATGACAGAAAATGGAATGGACATAGCACAGCATGACAATGTGTAATGGGTATTACGGTGTGTGGTATAATGTGTGATGGGCATTATGGTGTGTGGTATAATGTGTAATGGGTATTTTGTTGTGTGATATAACGTGTAGTTGTCATTATTACAGAATATGTAATGGACATAGATCAGTATGACAATGTGTAATCTAAAGTGCCCAAGCTCCCTGTGGTCGCCCTTCTATTCCCCACTGTAACTCTCCAGTGTCACCTAGTGGAGGAAAGAGAAATAATGATGCAGCTGATAAACCTCCCATTCTCGGGTTACATACATGAGGATAAGATTGAATTAAGCACAAAGATGATAACAAGAGCCGGATGCCCCCCGACAGTCACTATACCGACATTGGAATCCCGACTGCTAAATGCCCGATGAGCCACCGAACCTGCACGGGGCTTCTTTGCGCTCGCTCCCTTGTCAGAGTACCGGTAGTCAGTAAATGTTAGGTAAAACCACAATTAGAAGCCAAATTACAGTATAAGTTGGCTGGGGGCGGGGTCTAATGTTGAGTCTGTTCCACCACACCCCCTGAAAGCGGCCTGCGGTTGCTTCTCCCAGAGAGGATATTGACAAAGAACCAAGCAATCATCTCCCGGCATTATGCTAGCGCAGCTGTAAAACAACAGAAACTGCTCTAAATGCTTCTTAATCTTCTTCTTTTATCTCTGTCCAAGACGATGGATCCCTAGATCATGCACATGACATTCTAGGGCAGTGGTTCCCAACCGTGGTCCTCAAGTCCCCCCAACAGTGCACGTTTTCCAGGTCACCCAGCAGGTGCACTCATTATTCAGACACATTTTAAAAGATCCACAGGTGGAGCTAATTATATCACTTGTGATTCTGTGTGGAGACCTGGAAAATGTGCACTGTTGGGGGTACTTGAGGACCAGGGTTGGGAACCACTGTTCTAGGGCAGTCATGTCCAACCTGCGGCCCTCCGGCTGTTGCGAAACTACAAGTCCCATCATGCCTTGCCATAGTTTTGCTATTAGCGAGTGCTAAAACTATGGCAAGGCATGCTGGGATGTGTAGTTTCACAGGAGCTAGAAGGCCGCAGGTTGTACATGCCTGCTCTAGAGCGTAAGCCAGTTTTGGCAGTCACATACAGTAGGTGGGGTCTAATGAACGATACGACCATATTGCTAACACTATCAGTTCTTATACTACTACTCCCAGCATCCGCCACCATACACTACTTTCCTATATACAGTTTCCCAGAGTGTTTGTGCCACAATAAATATAACAAAAGGCATTGTAACCCCTCCGCATCATTTCAGCCGAGTCGGGTGCGGTCCGAAAGGGCCACCCCGGGGGGGCGCGGAGCAGTGTCCGCAGGTTGGACGGGGGGGGGGCACAGGCAGCCTGCACTGCTGTCTGCTATACCCTGCAGACAGCAGTAGCAGAGGAGGTGAATGGATGCCTGTGAGCAGCATCCATTCACCTCCCGGACAAGGGGTGGACGGGGGCTGGGGGCAGCCCAGCAGATTACCTTAGTGCTGGGCTTGCCCCCAGCGCAGCATTCCGGGTCCTGGCGGCGGCGATCGGAGATGACATAATCTCCAAGCGGCAGGGGGGATGCGACAGTGGTGTAAAAGGGTGCAAACGCAGGGTCACACCCGGCTTGAAGCAGGGATCAAAAACCTGGATGCGACCTGGCGTTTTTGGTATAAAAGGGGTACTATTAACTAGTCTATGAATCTGATGTAGATCACTTTTCTTTGTGGTTACAACATACTTCCCTCCAATTGAAAACTACAGTCAGGAAAATTACAGTAGGATGCGCCAAGCGCCTTTGTAAGGGGCGTGTCACACAGTGCCCAAAGGGCGTGTCTAACTCCACATGGAGCAGTACGGATGGTGTAATGGTTAGCATTACTGCCTCACAGCACTGAGGTAATGGGTTCGATTCCCACCATGGCTCTAACTGTGTGGAGTTTGTATATTCTCCCCATACTTGCGTGGGTTTCCTCCTGGTGCTTCTTCCCATGAGAGCACTTGCGCCTTGTCAAAGGGATACATCCTATTAACCTTTCCTGGAATAGCCACTCTCTTGTCTGGCTGCTTCCATTCTTCGGTTATTATGTCCTTTAGAGTTTGCGATAAAGGAAACGTTTTACTTTTCTGTTTCCTATCCTTGAAAAGCATTTCTTGCAAGCTTATATCCTCTTGCTTGTCTTCAATATTTAATGCTTTATAAATACGGATTTATTTATATTAACAGTTTCCTCCCACAATCCAAAAATATACTGGTAGGTTAATTGGCTTCCAACAAAATTAACCCTGGAATGTGTGTGTGTGTGGTAGGGATTAGATTGTAAGCTCCACTGGGGCAGGGACTGATGTGAATGTTCAAGTATTCTCTGTAAAGCGCTGTGAAATATGTGTGCGCTATATAAGAAACTGTTAATAAATAAATAAACCTATGGGCGTGTCTATGCCTAAATGCTTCTTGTGAGATATTTCTATAGAACATTAGGTCTATAGAATTTTTGAAAGGTTTTTTTTTTTTTAAAGAATGATTTTTATTTCAAAGCATCATATAGATAGAACCATACATTGCCTGAATAAAAGTATGCAGACTTCCAGCAACAGTACAGAAAACTAAATGTAGAGGGTGATTCAGACCTGCTTGATTGGCTGCAAGTAACTTTTTCGGTACATCTTTCTAGTATGGCGTAGGACAGTGGTTCCCAAACTTTTTTTAAATCCCAACACCCAAGAGCAGTGGTTCTCAACCTCGGTCATCAGGACTCCCCAACAGTGTACATTTTCCAGGCCTCCATGCAGGATCTTTTAAAATGTGTCAGTGAATAATGAGTGCACCTGCCGGGTGACCTGGAAAACGCAGACTGTTGGGGGGTCCTGAGGACCGAGGTTGGGACCCACAGACCTAGAGAGAGTATCAGAATTTCCTCTACCTCCGCCATGGCAGCCATCATGTATGGGTTTCTCCCTGCTGGGTAGTGCTTTTGGAAAGGAAAAAAAGACCTCTGGATCCTATAAGAAGACTCCTCCTCCATACACCAGTGTCTTTTTTTCCTTTCCGGGTAGTGCATGTGTGTGGACACCAGCTCACCTCACGCTGCAGACTGTCGCTCCCTGCAGCTGCTGTGGCTTCATGCAGGAGAGAAGGAGACCATAAGCTCTCATTATGCCGAATGCGGGCCCCATGGGGTAGCTGTGCGGCGGCGTCCAGGGGAGCAGCACTTGCCAAACAACTTACACGCGTTCCCCTGCCCCAGCTCTGTGCTAAGGGCGGACGCCGGGTAGTGCGCGTGACGTATACCTCAGGAGGATAAGACGCGTCATTCGGACGCGACTTCCGGTAACGCGTTCATTGGCGGAGCCGGCGTGTGTTCAGTGCCACGCTGATCTGAGGCTAGGTGTGTGATCGGGACCGGGATTCAGCCGGTATACGCTAGCGTCTTGGTTGCCTGGACTTGTGAGGCACGCGGGACTGGGTACACGTACAGGCTTGTGGTGAGTTGTATCTGGCTTACTGTTCTTGTATGAAGTTACGTGCTGGTACTTAGACGTGGCTATGTTTTTAGAAGGCGCACTACCAATTATGGAGGAAGACAGGCAGTCTGGCGTAAAAACTGGGTGAGCAGCGTGCTGGTGTAAGGGTGTCCACGTGGTGTTGGTTAAAAGTATTCATAGTGACTGGTTGGTGGTGTCATTTTAGGTCTGAGTCTAGCAAGGATAAGGGTAAAAGCAAGCAGAAGAAATCTGCACTGAGCAAGTGTGCAACATGTGACAAGACTCTGCCAGATAAACACGTGGGGACTGTGTGTGAAGGCTGTAAGGCGTCTCAGTTATTTCCCCCGGCTCAAATGGCGAGCCTGGTGCAAATGTTGAAAACGGCTTTGGCAGACACGTTTGCGCCTAAGGAGGATCCGGGTAAAACGCCCATTAAACGGAAAAGTTATGTGCTAAGTGAAGATATGAATGATACAGCGGGTCAGTCGACCAGTGCTAATATGCTTGGTGGTGACTTAGATGACGGAGATGAGGATGATCCAGGTCAGGATAGGTCGGACGCGGACTTTAATGCCGACATGGTTGATAACCTACTGGTCCGTATTTATAAAGCATTAAATATTGAAGACAAGCAAGAGGATATAAGCTTGCAAGAAATGCTTTTCAAGGATAGGAAACAGAAAAGTAAAACGTTTCCTTTATCGCAAACTCTAAAGGACATAATAACCGAAGAATGGAAGCAGCCAGACAAGAGAGTGGCTATTCCAGGAAAGGTTAATAGGATGTATCCCTTTGACAAGGCGCAAGTGCTCTCATGGGAAGAAGCACCTAAAATAGATGCTGCGGTGGCAAGGTTGTCGAAGAAAACGACATTGCCACTAGAAGAGGCCAACGCCTTTAAAGATCCAATGGATCGGAAGATCGAGTTGGGCCTAAGGAAGCAGCATTTAATTTCAGGGGCTTCCCTAAAAGCAGCGTCGGCAATGGCAGTAACTTCCAGAATAATAAGAGGCTGGTGTCAGCAATTAGAAGGGGATATTCTGGATGACCTCGCAAGTTCGGAGTTGTTAAAAATCGTACAAGATGTACAACTGGCAGTGGAGTTTGTTTGCGAAGCATCTATGGATGCGGTGAGGCTGGCAGCCAGAGCAGGGGCCGCAACAGCCGCAACAAGGAGGGCCCTCTGGTTAAAACCATGGGCAGCGGACGTACAGTCCAAGAATAAACTCCTGTCCATGCCGTTCCAAGGGGACTATTTGTTTGGTAAACAGTTGGACGAACTCGTGGCTAAAATTTCAGGGGGGAAGTCTGTCTGGCTCCCTCAGGATAAGGGAGGCAGAAGGGCGCCTCCAGCCAAGTTCGGAAGATTTCAGCCCCAAGACTATAGAGCATGGGTCCTCAAACTGCGGCCCTCCAGATGTTGTGAAACTACAAATCCCAGCATGCCTTGCCACAGTTTAACACTCCCTTACAGCAAAACTGTGGCAAGGCATGCTGGGATTTGTAGTTTCACAACATCTGGAGGGCCGCAGTTTGAGGACCCATGCTATAGAGAGTCGCGGGCATATAGACCAGGAAGGCCCTACAGAAGGGGATCCTGGATCGCAAGGGGCAATTTTCGTGCCCAAAGAAATAGGGAGAATAAATTCTCCTCCAAAAAGGAGGCACAGTGATGTCAGGTCACAAAAAGTAGGGGCCAGACTACTAAAATTTACAAGCATCTGGTCCGGGACCACTGGAGACAAGTGGGTCCAAGAGGTAGTATCCTCCGGGTACAAAGTGGAATTCAACAAAGTTCCCGGAGATTTTTTCGTTCAGTCTCCGATTCCCAAAGACAGGGAGGAGAGAAAAGCCTTATTTGCAAGTTTACAAGAAATGCTGGAACAAGAAGTAGTCAGCATTGTTCCAGAGGATCAGGAATTTCGGGGATGCTTCTCCCGTTTCTTTTTAGTAAGGAAAACGACAGGGGGATTTCGGACCATACTAGATCTGAGACGACTCAATCAGTTCGTAGAGGTCAAACCTTTCAAAATGGAGAGTATCAAATCTGTGATACTAGACTTAAGTCAAAAAGACTTCATGACATCGATAGATCTCAGAGACGCCTATTTGCATGTTCCAATCTGCATAAGCCATCGAAAATATCTGAGGTTCAGGCTAATGGACACAAGCTATCAATTCAACGCCCTGCCATTCGGTCTGGCTACATCCCCGAGGACATTCTCCAAGGTTCTGGTTGTGCTGATAGCAGCACTAAGACAGAGTGGGATAAGGTTATTCCCTTACCTCGACGACATTTTAATAGTCGCAGACTCCGAGGAGAAGGCGCAAGAGCACACAGACAGAGTGGTACAATGTCTGCTGGAACACGGTTGGTTAATAAATTACAAAAAGAGCCAATTGATTCCTGCTCAAGAACTGACATACCTAGGGGTAGTGATCAATACAAAAGAACTAAATATTTCCTTGACAGAAAGCAGAAGAAGAAAACTAGTGCAGCAAGTGAAAAGTTTACAAAGAAAACGCGTTGTGTCCTCACGAGGCTGCATGGAAGTGCTAGGCCTAATGGCAGCAGCCATAGAGGTGGTTCCGTGGGCAAGGTTCCATACAAGGAAACTCCAAAGCTGTTTTCTTCTTCAATGGAACAAAAACTCAAAAGATTTGTCCCAAAGGATAGTCCTGTCCACAAAGGCCAGACAAGACTTGGACTGGTGGGCAGTAGAAGACAGATTGGTGGCAGGAAGATACTTTGGTAGGAAGCAGCAGGTTACACTAACCACAGACGCCAGCGAAACAGGCTGGGGAGCAACCTTCAATCATCAAGTGGCTCAAGGAAAATGGCAGCAAGATTGGAGGGAGGCTCACTCCAACCTGAGGGAAATGGAGGCAGTGGTCAGAGCCTGCAGGTGGTTTCAGAGTCAACTGCAAGGAAGAGAAGTGATCGTGAGGTCCGACAATCAGGCAGTAGTGGCCTATGTAAATCGGCAAGGGGGGACACGGAGCAGAGCATTGATGGAGGTGGCCGCCAAACTGTTCGAATGGGCGGAAGGTCGGGTTCTGAGCATCACGGCAGTATACCTGGCAGGGAAAGAAAATGTGGTGGCCGACCAATTAAGCAGAAAAGAATGCCTGCCAGGAGAATGGGGCCTCAACCAGAGGGTATTCGAAAACCTGGTGGAAAGATGGGGACGTCCACAAGTAGACCTTATGGCGACGGCAGCAAACAGAAAAGTACCCAGGTTTTTTTCCAGGTTCTGGGAACCACTGGCGGAACAAGTAAACGCACTTTCAGTGCCTTGGAACATGGAGAGAGCTTATGTTTTTCCCCCAATACCGATGATTCAGAGGCTATTGAGGAAACTACAGAGGGAAGAGATCGAAGTAGTAACGATTCTTCCTTATTGGCCTCGCAGAGCATGGTTCAATACGGTACAGAAGTTTGCAGTGGAAGATCCGTGGAGGCTACCTTCGACCAAGGATCTGCTAGTACAAGGAGAAGTGTTCAAAGAACAGCCGGAGTCGTGGAAACTGACGGCCTGGTTGCTGAGATCGGAAGCCTGAAAGCAAAGGGGTTCAGTGAAGGAGTAGTGGATACGTTGCTTAAGGCAAGAAAGCCGGTAACCATGAAGATATATTATAGAGTGTGGAAAAAGTATGCTTTTTGGTCGAAGGAGAACAGTAAGAATCCTCGTAGTGTGGTCACCGTTCTTTCCTTTCTACAAGAAGGTCTTCGAATGAACCTCTCCCCAAGTACTTTGAAGGTGCAAATCTCGGCTATATCATGCATCTTGGATTGGGACATAGCCAAGAACAGATATGTACAAAGGTTCATGCAGGCAGTGAAAAGAATTAAACCAAGGGTGAGAAGTCCGATACCATCATGGGACTTGAACCTGGTACTAGGAGTTCTGACAGAATCACCGTTTGAGCCACTACAAGAGGTGGCCTTGAAATTTTTGTCATGGAAAGTGTTGTTTTTAGTGGCCATGACCTCAGCGCGTAGAGTATCGGAACTCCAAGCACTGTGGATAAAGGAGCCGTACTTTAAGATGTATACAGATAAAGTAGTCTTGAGGACAAATCCAATGTTTGTACCGAAGGTGGCGTCAGAATTCCATATCAATCAGGAGATCATATTACCTACGTTTTGTACAAATCCTACAAATAGTAAAGAAAGCAGATTGCATTGCCTGGACTTGGTCAGAGCCCTTTCCATTTATAAACAAAGGACGGCTGAATTTCGTAAAGTAGACAATTTGTTTATATTATCAGAAGGAGGAAGGAAGGGGCAAAGAGCCTCTAAGCAAACTCTATCAAGATGGATTAAAAGCTGTGTTCGACAAGCGTATGTCATAAGGCAGCAGGAGCCGCCTGAAGGGTTTAAAGCCCACTCAACGCGATCAATGGCGTCATCGTGGGCAGAGAAAGAATCTGCCTCACTAACAGAGATTTGCAAGGCTGCAGGGTGGTCCTCAGCCCACACATTTACAAAACATTATAGAGTGGACGTCTGGTCCTCTGCAGATGCCAAGTTCGGGAGGAAGGTCCTGAGCGCGGCGGTAAACGAAGACGTGAAGTAAACGTTCTTTTTTGAGTTATGAATTACGTGGCCGGTGGCCTGATCTTGTGTTATATGTGAGTATGACCCACCCTATGAAATACGGTACTGCTTGGGCATGACCCATACATGATGGCTGCCATGGCGGAGGTAGAGGAAATACCGGGTTATTACCTGGTAACGGGTTTTCCTCTACTCCGCCATGGCAGCGGTATTTCCCTCCCTTAATACGGTATGTTACGTGGAATAATGATGTTCGTTTGTTTTAAAGCTGAAGAAATATAAAGACACTGGTGTATGGAGGAGGAGTCTTCTTATAGGATCCAGAGGTCTTTTTTTCCTTTCCAAAAGCACTACCCAGCAGGGAGAAACCCATACATGATGGCTGCCATGGCGGAGTAGAGGAAAACCCGTTACCAGGTAATAACCCGGTATTTTTTTCACAGCAGCACTAGGCTAAAAGTTTCTTTATTGAAAAATGCCAAAAAAATATATATTTAGTTGATTGTTTATATCGTACTTAAAAGTAATTATGTGGTGAGGCAAGTGATTCACTTCTGTTATCACATATTTTACGATTGGCAGCCACCAGCACTGATTTTGCCTATTATTTTGACCATAATTATAATTACATGACCAGATTAATGTTTTATTCTCAAGACACTGTTATAAATACTCGCAGAGGTTTTCTCAATGCCACAAATCCTTTTCCAGGATGAGCTGAATTAAAACAGTAATAAAACCCACAATAAATATGACTGTTTGTTTTAGAGCAGTATTGGAGTTTAGGGGATTTACTAGTATCAGGGTAGAACAGAAAGCAGTTTATTAACCCCTGGGGTCAGTGTGATACTGACAGGTGTCACAACTGAAGATGTACTGTAACAAGAGACTGTTTAGAATTGGTAACGGTGAGCTGCAGTTATACAGTAGTGAAGAGTTTTCATAAAAGTGTAGAAAGAGGTGTTTATATAAAGAAGGGGCAACATGCATGGGTAGAACTATTTGTGAACTGAACGTAGCAGCTGCCAGGTGAGTTGGCGGGGTACCACAGGCGATTCCCCACCCTAGCAGATGGGGGCCTTAAGAGCTGCAGAGTTATTCAAGTTGGGTCAAAATCTGCGCTAGTCCTCTTGTTGCGAACCACGGTGAAGGCAGATACATCTGACCATATCACCCTCCTTCTGTCATCCGTAGGACACAGAAATTAGTGTTCCTGCCCTTTTTGTGTCTGGGACTTTGCGCCCTTCCGCTGCCCCCCTGGTGCGCTGACACCCCGTTGCAAACTTTCTCATCCGCCCCCCCTGCATGCACTGAAACGCTGATGAGCTCTCTGCTGAAAGCTGTGTGTCTGTTGTTACAGATGTAGCCCGCCACCGTCCCCCATGCTGTTACCACTGCTGAAGTCCTGAGAAGTGAGCGGCATGGCAGCTCTTTAAAGTGACAAATCCCCCCCCCCCCCCCCGCCACAACGCTAAGCTGCTCTCTGCTAGCAGTGGCTGTCAGCTCTTCCTGCCGGCTAAGCCCTCCCTCCACAGACAGGAGGGCTTGCTGGGGTTGCTTTTCCCATTCTGGGTAACAAGGATATAATACCTCCTGGGCAACGAGCATGAAACCTTCTTGGCAACTAAGCATAAAACCTTTGGCATTGAGTAAGAAACCCCTGGCAATGAGCATGTAGGTAAGAGGCTCTTATGTGCCATCATATGTAGTCGCTGTTAAGGTGTGCGATGGGTATTACAGTGTGGGTCATCGTGTGCGATGGGCATTACAGTGTGGATCATCGTGTGTGATGGGCATTACAGTGTGGGTCATCGTGTGTGATGGGCATTACAGTGTGGGTCATCGTGTGTGATGGGCATTACAGTGTGGGTCATCGTGTGTGATGGGCATTACAGTGTGGGTCATCGTGTGTGATGGGCATTTCAGTGTGGGTCATCGTGTGTGATGGGCATTACAGTGTGGACCGTCATCATGTGCGATGGGCATTACAGTGTGGGCCACTATCATGTGCGTTGGCTATTACAGTGTGGGTCATCATGTGCGATGGGCATTACAGTGGGTGCCATCATGTGTGATAGGCATTACAGTGTGGGTCATCATGTGCGATGGGCATTACAGTGGGGGCCATCATGTGCGATGGGCATTACAGTGTGGGTCATCATGTGTGATGGGCATTACAGTGTGGGCTATCATGTGTGATAGGCATTACAGTGTGGGACATCATGTGCGATAGGCATTACGGTGTGGACAACCATCATGTGTGATGGGCATTACAGTGTGGGCCATCATGTGCGATAGGCATTACGGTGGGGGCCATCATGTGTGATGGGCATTACAGTGTGGGCCATCATGTGTGATGGATATTACAGTGTGGGTCATCGTGTGTGATGGGCATTACAGTGTGGGTCATCGTGTGTGATGGGCATTACAGAGTGGACCGTCATCATGTGCGATGGGCATTACAGTGTGGGCCACTATCATGTGCGATGGGCATTACAGTGTGGGTCATCATGTGCGATGGGCATTACAGTGGGTGCCATCATGTGTGATAGGCATTACAGTGTGGGTCATCATGTGCGATGGGCATTACAGTGGGGGCCATCATGTGCGATGGGCATTACAGTGTGGGTCATCATGTGTGATGGGCATTACAGTGTGGGCTATCATGTGTGATAGGCATTACAGTGTGGGACATCATGTGCGATAGGCATTACGGTGTGGACAACCATCATGTGTGATGGGCATTACAGTGTAGGCCATCATGTGCGATAGGCATTACGGTGGGGGCCATCATGTGTGATGGGCATTACAGTGTGGGCCATCATGTGTGATGGATATTACAGTGTGGGCCATCATATGTGATGGGCATTACAGTGGGGGCCATCATGTGTGATGGGCATTACAGTGTGGGCCATCATGTGTGATGGGCATTACGGTGTGGGCCATCATGTGTGATGGGCATTACGGTGTGGGCCATCATGTGTGATGGGCATTACAGTGGGGGCCACCATGTGTGATGGACATTACAGTGTGGGCCATCATGTGTGATGGGCATTACGGTGGGGGCCACCATGTGTGATGGACATTACAGTGTGGGCCACCATGTGTGATGGACATTACAGTGTGGGCCATCATGTGTGATGGGCATTACGGTGGGGGCCACCATTGTGTGTGATGGAGCCAAACAAACATATCAAATAAAAGAGATGCTCCGAACAATGGGCGTTTCCGCCACACTCACATCCCCCAACGAGGCTCAGTGCCATCTTCCCGGCCTTGGGTTCTCCAGAGAATTGCATCCCACAGAATTCGGTGCGACTGCGGCTCTGCGCCATTATATTGGATGGAAGCCTGCGCTTTGCATGCTCCGCTGCGCACTCTGCTGTAATTGTTTTTTTTTTTTCTACTGGACTCCTGTGCATACTGTGACTACTGGCCATACTCCACTGTGTATACATTACTGTGACTGCTGGCCATACCCCACTGTGTATACATTACTGTGACTGCTGCTCGTAACCCCATTGTGTATACATTACTGTGACTGCTGGCTTTAACCCCACTGTGTATGCGATACTGTAACTGCTGGCCATACCCCTCTGTGTATACGTTACTGTGACTGCTGGCTTTAACCCTACTGTGTATACGATGCTGTAACTGCTGGCTATACCCCTCTGTGTATATGTTACTGTGACTGCTGGCCATACCCCACCTGCCACCTGTCGACCCAACGGTGTCGACCTAATGACTGTCGACCTAAGTTGTGTCGACAATACGACCATATCCCGTAAAGTGGCTACTGGCAATACCCCACTAGTGTTCACACTCTGATTTTTTTAGGGCAGGGCGCTGACCATCAGGCAGAGCACTTTTTCAATCGAAAGAGCACATTTTATACTAGAAATTTACATCAGAAACAGCAAAAATTATAAGAATGATGCCCATTACACATTGTCATATTCTGCTATGGCCATTACATATTCTGTCGCAATGAAAACACATTATACCACACACCATAATACCCATTACACATTATACCGCACACACCATAATGCCCATTACACATTATACCACACACCATAATGCCCATTACACATTATACCACACACCGTAATACCCATTACACATTAAAACAAAATACCAAAATGCCCATTACACATTATGCCACACACCCTACTACCCATTACACATTGTCATACTGATCTATGTCCATTACATATTCTGTAATAATGACAACTACACGTTATATCACACAACAAAATACCCATTACACATTATACCACACACCATAATGCCCATCACACATTATACCACACACCGTAATACCCATTACACATTGTCATGCTGTGCTATGTCCATTCCATTTTCTGTCATAATGACAGCTACACATTATGGCATACACTGTAATACCTCTTATACATTATACCACACACCCTAATACCCATTACACATTGTCATACTGAGCTATGTCCATTACATATTATGACCTAATGACATCACACATTATGGCACACACTGTAATGACTCTTACACATTACACCACACACCATAATGCCTCTTACACCTTATGGCATATACTGTAATGCCTCTTATACATTATACCACACAATGTAATACCCATTACACATTATACCATGCACCACAATGGCCATTACACATTATACCACACACCGTAATACCCATTACACATGATGGCACACACCGAAAGTTCTCAGCGGCACGTCAACGAGGTGGGGGGCAGCGCAAGGGCGCAGAGTGCCACACACAAAAAGGGCAGGGAGCATTTTGAGGTTTTAAAAACGGGCAGGGTGCAGCACCCTGTAACAGAAGCTTAGAAGGAACACTTGTGATATTATGCTGGGTACACATTGGGTAGCTGGAAATGGGGAACGTGCATCATTATTATAGAACAATGTTTATTCATAATCTTTCTGTGGCTGATATACCAGACATAGCCAAGCGATGTTCATAAAACATTCAGTGATTTGACTCTTTCCTTTATGGTGAAATGCCATTGGTAATCAAGATGTATATCCAATACAGATCAATCCCTGTATTTAATGTGTCCATTATGTGCTTGTTGCATTACAGAGGAACATATTAGGCCCATGAGTACGTTACCTCAGGGCATAAATATCCCATTTTTCTTTTGTTAGGATGTTGAGCTACCACATTAGTCAGCCTTACTAATATAGTTATATACGCATGTGTTTGTGTATGTCTCCTGGATAGGGAGCTGAACAGTATGGGCATCTGGTACCGAATGGGAAGGGTTCCAAGAGCCCCAGAATCTCCGCAGCCCTCAACACCTTCCTCCCCATCTGCTGTGGTGACGTCGGCATCTGCTCCAAACCTCCCGAGGTAGGTACTTGTGTAGACGTTTTGTTTGAGCCAAGTGTTAAGGCCCATACACACTTGAAGATTTTCATTTCAAAAGACTTTGCCAAAATCTCGGAAAGATATATTTGTCACCAAAGTAGTGCGTACACACTGAGCTATTTTCCCCAAAGAGCAAGAGATTTTCAGGAGGTGAAAGACTTTGCTGAAAATCTTTCATATAAAAGGCTATTTACATAATGGGCAGGGTTTGTATTCCAAGGGTGGGAGCAGGGGCCATTTTATTCAGTGCATTTCTGTTCTAGGGGCCTGATTCAGAACTGATCGCTGGGCTGTGTATATTCGGAGCCCAGCAAACAGGTAAACGCTACCTGACTCTGCTCCGACTGGGCAAAATCCCGCCCATGTGCACAACTACCATTTAATTTGCCACCGTGCACGTAGGGAGAAATCCATTCACCTTCCCCAGCAATGTATACATTACCGCCACAACAAAATATACATTGGGGGGCAGTGGCGGTGGTAACATATACATTGTTGACCTGCGCCGGCAGTGTATACATTAACGCCATAAAAATATACATTGATGGCCAGTGGCAGTGGTCTCATATACATTGCTGGTCTGCTCCAGCAGTGTTTACTATTATCACTATACATTAGTGCGCAGCAGTGCCTAAAGTGGAGAAATTTGCTTCCCTGACTCTTCCCCCCCCCCCCCCAATTATGTCACAGCCACACTGTCAGGAAAAGAATAATGTGGCCACATAATACCACCCCTGATTCAAATGATGCCCCACAGTGCAAAACAACCCAACACCTAATAAAAACTGAACATTTTGTGCCAAAAATTTTAGGGCATGGCTTTATGGGTCAGGGACACAGAAATGCACACAGTAATGCAAATTACACATTATGCCACACACCGTAATGTCCATTATACTATATGCCAAACACGGTAATGCCCATTTGACAATATGCCAAACATGGTAATGCCCATTTTTTATTATGCCACATAAGTGCCGCTTACATACATGCTCATTGCCAGGTATTACATTCTCAGTGCCAGGGGTAACATGCCCAGTGCCAGAGCTGTGCACTGTGTGGGAAAGGAGACAGCAGGGCAGAGCGGTGGGAAACCCGGATGTCTCAGAACATCCGTGGTGCGGCTATTTCAAATGACTTGCGAGCCAATCGGTGCTCGCGGCCCGGCAGCTCCTCATTTGTTGCCGTCATACAGACTGAGCTCCAGTCCTCACCCACAGGTTGGTGTTCAGGGGGTGTTCTGCACATGTGCACTTACCAGCCGCTTCTTCTACGCAGGGGCATGGCGTCCCAGTCAGTGACTGTCTCCATCAGAACAGCCGGCAGAGTGCTCATGTAGGGGGAGCAGCAGTGATGACGATGCATTATGTGCCAGGTGTAGTTCCAGCAGCTGCCAATAGGTGGCGATGGTGCGGCACAGCGTGAATGACGTCACTGCATTGTAGCTACGAGATACACGAACAGTCCGTGTATGAGTGGCTGGTACAGTGGCGTGTACCGTTAGTTCAGCGTCTGGGACAGCCACTCAGGCTGAGCCACCACGGGTTCGAATCCTCCTCCAGTGTCTGCTGTTTCAGGGGCGTGGGGTATAGCGCCTTCGGATCCGGGAGCAGCCTGAGTTTTTGACTCATCCACTGATACCACAATATTTTCTGCTCAAACAACATAATATTAATAATTAGCCACCATATATAACCAGGAGGAATAACTTTAAGTGGGGGCAGGACGGAGTCTGTGTACAGACCAATTGTTCTAAATATACAGTTTATTCATTGGCACAAAACAGCAAAATAGGTTAAAATTAAAAAAGTGCATTAAGAAAAAAGTGAATAGAAATTGGAGCTGTGTGTCCGTGTCGCTGTACACTTATACAGTGCCCGTGTCAGCAGATTTCCACATACACAATTTTCTTTAATAACTCATGTCGACCTATTCCTGTGTTGACCTTTTTCATGCAGCCTTTTGGATTGTGTCGACCGTTTTCAGCGTCAATTTAAACCAGGTCGATCTTTTTCATATGTAGACCTTTTCACTGCCGACCAAAAGATCTAATTACTGTCGACTTAATGACCCTCACCCCTGGTCACAGCGTCTATAAACTGTTATGTAGGACAGGAGACAAGTTCCGAAAACTAAAATATCATAAATTCCCAAACGTTGGGCAAAAGAAGCAGCCTCTGTGTTTTCCTTCACATGTAGTCATACAGGTAGAGTCGGACAACAGGAATAATAGGCGCTACATGATAATGTATTTATAGCATTCCTCCCAACTGTCCTGATTACAGTGGTATGGTCCCGCTATTTGGAGCCTGCCCTGATGTCCCTTGAGGGGAGGTGATCATGGCTGCTCTGCTTTGTGGAGCAGCCGGTGATTGCTGGATAGGTGCCGTGCGCAGCAAGGAGAGACGGGGCTGGGTACGCTGGCAAAGAGGATGGAAAACCCGGGGCCTCGATGCCCGGTCCCGCCCCCGTTGCACATAGCCCCGCCCCTTTCCAGGGCCAGCTGCATGCAGGTCCCACTGATCTATTGGTAAAAGTTGGAAGGCATGTTCGATGTTCTGTGTATACAATACATTCCTTTTTCTTTTTTAATAGTAGGATCGGCAGCAATTAGCTGTATGCTCTGGCCTTCGTCTGCGGATCTTCGCCTCCAGTGAAGTGTATGGCCTTTGTCAAACATACATAAAAAAAAATAAAAAAATGATACCCGATCTATTGTCTGCGGGCAGACGTGATTCTAGTCTGGCTCTAAACACAGATATTTCTCCATTCCCTGGAGAGAAAGAGAGAAATTGGCCTCACACCCCTTGCTGAAACAGGTAAGGATCATATGGTCGACCGAAAGATTGTCGACAGTCATTAGGTCAACATACTGCAAGGTCGACTTGGGTCAAGGTCAACAGGTCATTTGGTCCAAAAAAGCATTAGGTCAAAATGGTCTAGCTCAACATGGGGTTTTGTACCTTTTTTTTTACCCGAATGCCGACACAGTCAACATGGACACAGGATTAAGTGCACCGCATCGCCTCGCATGTCTGGCTGTGCTTGGCACTCTATGTTATTCTCCCACCACACCCTAGTGCAGGCGTTCTCAACCACGGTCCTCAAGGCACACCAACAGTACAGGTTTTAATGATATCCAGGCTTGAGCACAGGTGACTTAATTAGTACCTGTGATTTGGATTAATCCATCTGTGCTGAAGCCTGGATATCACTAAAACCTGCACTGTTGGTGTGCCTTGAGGACCGTGGTTGGGAACGCCTGCCCTAGTGGATGGTAGGGCATGAAATTCCGCCTGTCGGCACATGTCGGCTCAAAAACCCCCCCAAAAATCCAGTGAAAAACCCAGTCGACCTAGACCATGTTGACCTAATGACCTGTCGACCTAGACCCATGTCGACTTTGCAGTATGTCGACCTGATGACTGTCGACCATCTGATATCGCTGATACAGGTTAATAGATAGAGGCTATCAATCCGAACGGCCTGTAATTGGTATAGCTATCTCACCCCTGCATTACTATATTAAGTATAAATTGGTAATGGGGGAGGCGCACCCAGGAATATGTATTAGACTTGGAAGCAAAGAAAGATAAAGTATTCCTACAAGGGGCAATCTAGGTTAGCATATATTAATGTTCTGATTAATGTTATAGGTACATTAATAAAGTGACCCAAGAAACAGAGAATTGGCTAAAACATGATGTTTATTGAATCATTTATTAAGGACAGCGAAATATTAAAAACATAAGTGAAAAGTGATAAATGTGAAATAAAGTGCATTAGAAAAAAAAATAAAATAAGTCTGTTACGTGTGTGTTATCGGTCATAGCATGTGTGTCTGTAATACTGTTATTAATCTCCACGCAAATATCAATTATTGCTCTAATTAGGCAGTCTTGTAAATTCATCAACAAAGGGACATGTGCACGTTTCAAGATGACGGGTGCAGCAAAATTGTTAGGAATAAAGGTGCGTACACACGGGGCAATATGATCGCTGGCAATATATTGCTAGCAATCATATCAGCAATCATATTGCCCAGTGTCCCGTTTTGTGAAAACGGGAGCGCGCACCCGGCGATTTATCGCTGGTGCACACTCCAATCACTGGCAATATGGTCGCTCAGCAACCATATTCCCAGCTATTTCAGCCCCTATCGCCCCCGTGTGTACAAAGCATAATCGCCCCCGGATGACGTCAGCGAACCGGGACCAGGGCGGTCTTTTTGTATGGGCTTAATGGGCACTTGCTCTGGGGCCCCAGGTGTATAAGGGCCATACTCTGATAGCTGAGGATCCCCTTTTTCCAGGGATACCAGAATTTTTAAAATCGGCCCTGGGGAAATGGAGATATCCAACTTCAAAGCAGCAGTCCACATCTGACCTGTTAATTGCACTTCCCAGTCAGAATTCTCAGGTTCTCTCTGACTTAAGGTGCCCATACACGTCTCGATGCGGGCGTGCATTTTGAGCTTAAATAGCACGCATCGCATTCATCCTTGTACATGCGTTGTGCATACAATGCGATGAAAAGCAAGTACAAAAAGTATGTGCAGCACATACTTTTCTCTTTCAATGGTCCTGGTGACACAGCTTCACATTGGGATGTAGGAGGGTCCGCAGGAGCCAGGCACCTATCCTAAAGCTTTTGGAGGGTAGGCTCCTCCCCTACTGCATCCCAGACTCCTCAGTTCGTGTTAGGTGCCCACTGGAGTGGGTGCTATTCTAAAGGGCTGCCGGAGCAGCCGAAGGAGTAGAGTTAGTTAGGGTTTTTATTATTTTATTAACTTTTACACTAGCTAGGTAGGCACAGTGTGAGGATTCTCATTAGTGAATCCTCACACTGCTAGCACAGCAGGAGCTGACAGAAGCGCGTCCTGTCAGCTCACTGTGCACAGGGGAGATACTGCCTGGCCTCCCTGTGCAGCGCTTACAGCTTCTTTTAAGAAGCTACGAAAACTCCACAGAATGATACTGAGCGCTGATTACCTATTCTACCGACTGTCCAGGATACACAACCAGTGTCCAACATACAAATTCTCAGTTGAAGTAAAAAAAATTGTGACATCTAGTGGTGCGAATAGGAACTGCAGGCAATCATCCCGATCATCCCTTTTTGTGATCATCCTTTTAGTACATCCGCAAATGGTGCCCTGCATACACAAATACATCCACTATAACCACAAACCCTAGCATACTACACATCCTATACATAGCAAGTCTACCACATACCGACATCCTAAAAAAGAAACCTCCTCTATTACCCATAACGCCCAGCATAAACAACAGCGCACATATACCTGTACCACAGCCGCACAGCATCTGCCATGAGCCTGACGTCTGCCTTGTGTCCCGTGTCCTCAGCTCCTGCAGCAGTAGGTGCTGGGTCGTCCTCTGCTCCGCCTGTTGTGCTGTTCTGGGTCGGCCTCTGCTTCCACCCCCGGCTCCTATCAGGCTGGGGATCCTCCTCTATCCTCTCCTCCGCTGGGCTGTCACCTGTCCTCTGAGCAGCTCCTGTCCTTGATGTTACATCGTGTTCTTAACTTACTTTCGGGCAGGCATCTCTAGGGGCAGCTCCACACCACTGAGGGGGCTTCTACAGGTCTCCAGCTAGGGGTCCTTTGCATGTCCTCCAGTCCTGGTTCCTCGAGAGCGGGTGTCCTCCGCGGTGCCTGCGCACCTTGGTCTCCACTTGCTGCGTCCTCTATCTTCTTCGGAGCAACTTCAGGAGAATCCTCCGGCTGGGTGTGCTCCCAGGTAATTTACCCCCTCAGCACCTTCTTCCTTGAGGTTCTAGTCTTCACCCTCTCGGCTCCTCCACAGGCAGGCACTATGTAGGACACCTCGGCAGCACACATCATTCTGTTCTCTCTGGGTTTGGGGCTCCTCCTGTGGTTGGCAGCTAGTGGGGGCAGCGCGGTTCCCTTCCCTCTGGCAGGTGGCAGCAGTAGGGGACTTGGAGGAGCCTGGCTCTCCTGGCGCCATTCCTGGTCTCACAGCTGCGCAGCCTCCGCTCCTTACAGGTCAGCAGCTCACAGCACTGCACAGGCCCTTGTCCTCTCCAGGGATCACCCTTCCCGGTGCCGGCTCTCTCTGTTGTGGGGTTATGCATCGCTGCAGGACCGCCTCTGATCCCCCTGCCCTACCTCTCTATAGTCCCTCTCACTGGCTCACCCGCCATATCCTGTACTGGCTGTATCATATATTTTTATATTTCTTTATACTCAAAGGCTATATATCCCCCTTCCCACACAGATTTAAGTTGCGACTATTTGACACAGTGGCTGCCTTGATAAAGGTACCAGCGGGGACCGAAACGTCAGAAGATCTCTCTTGCAGAAAATAAACTTTGGATTACCTCCTGGTTGTACCTCCATTGAACTACAGACTGGTGAGTGCTGTTTATTCCCCCAGTGGGGGTTCTTTTTGGTATCTATCTATCTATCTAAGGAATTATCCAAGCAGGCAGCGGCACTCCGTGGGCTTAACAATGTGTTTATTGGAGGTGACCGACGTTTCGGGGACTGGATACCCCTTTGTCAAGGTGTACAACGCGTGCGGGTGACACAGCAAACATTTAAATACATACAGCATGTGCATACTCACCATTCCCGTACGTGGAGCGTCCCGGTTGCGTCCAGTGCGGCTTCCGGTGCGGGCG
Source organism: Crinia signifera (assembly GCF_055691185.1). Lineage (NCBI taxonomy): Eukaryota > Metazoa > Chordata > Amphibia > Anura > Myobatrachidae > Crinia > Crinia signifera. The sequence continues at coordinate 45,943 of NW_028142055.1, read as the reverse complement.
GATGTCAGTGGGCGGAGCCTCACTGCATCATCACGCTCCCCTCTGTTGTAGATGGGTTGCTATGGTGACCCCACCGTATCGCCCACTTCTGTATGACAACCTCCGCTCCAGGATCCGGGTTTGGCTTCTGCCTATAACAACACATAAATGGCACATAAATAACCTACATTAAAACAGTAAAACAATGTTAAAAAATGGTGCAAGTTTGAAGTGTAAATTTCAGATGCCACGGGACTACTGCCCGAGCAATGTTTAAGAAGTGATGTGAAGGAGATGTCACCGCATCTAGCGTGACAATTGTATGGTGTTAACACAGGGATCCGGACGGGTGTGTTACATATGGATCTCTGTATACAATAATAACATGGTCAAACTGATCGCTAATGATCATGTTTGTAAATCGGAGATGTCAGGCTCTAACACATGGGGGAGATGTGCTGTGGGATCTCTTTGAATGTGAGAATTACAGGGGCGTGTTGTACCATAAATATCGGCTCCACAAGTGATATATACAGTATGCTTCATGTTGTCTTTGAGAACAGAACAGCAGTATAGCGTGTATATATATATACTATGTATACATCGGGGGAAATGTACCAAAATGGATTAGTAAAAAATAGGTGTATTCGTAGGCAGAAATACGCCTATTTTTTACACATTTGTATTTTTGGGATTTACACACACTTCTTTGTATGTCAAACCGACAGATCGCAATACTATACTTAGACACAACAGCTCGCACCCACGCAACACGGTGGAGAGTCTCCCATACTCAGTTTTTGAGAGTATGCAGGATCACTGATACCGACTCTGAAACCCATCACCAACTGGACATCATGCAGCAGAAGTTCGAGGACAGAGGCTACCCCAGACAGGGCCTACTTAAAGCCAAGGCCAGGGCTCTGGCGTGTGAGCGCACCACTCTTATCACAGGTGCAACACCTAAAGTCATAAAGCCATGTATTCCATGGGTTAATGACTTTAGCTCTGCCAGCCGAGAAACCACCAGCAGAGTAAAAAACTGGTGGGAAATTGTGCGTTCGGATCCCGAGCTACCGGTGTTCAAAGACACCAAGCTGATGCCGAGCTACAAGCGCGGCCCAAACTTGAAGGACCTATTGGTCAAGACCGAGATTACAAATTTTGACACCCCTTCTAGACAAATCAGACCCACCAGAATGGGCTGTTACCGATGCCTAGGCTGCACAACATGCAGCTTCATGACAGCTTGCACCGAAGTTGCACATCTCTATATGGGTAAAAAAAATTTAAATCAGATGGCCCCTCACGTGCACGACTAAATTTGTTATCTACATCATTTATTGTCCATGTGGAATACATTACATCGGCAAGACCGATTGTGCCATACGGGCAGCCCTTCATTCTGGCTCAGGGGAGCAACCAGTGACCAGGCATTTCGCCAAGGCCAAACATAACATGGCAATGATCAAATATAAGATCATAGACCACGTGCCGGCACACATACGGGGTGGCAACCGTTCCAAACAGCTTCTGCAGCTTGAGTCCAAGTGGATTTACAAAATGGACACACTACACCCTAAAGGCCTTAATGACACACTTGGCCTACATAATTTTTTGTAACCATTTTGGTCCACTAACACACAATCATGTCTTCCTTCTTCCTTTTCTCTCCCCCTTGTTAAAGGTACTTGTCATCCCACTGTGTGACACCAGTCCCCCAGGCTTATCGGTGTCCAGGTGACACACCAGGATAACATATAATATACAAGATGCTGGCATTCTGTTGTTGCAATTTCTGGCTTCTGGTGCTATGCGCATACAGTGATGCTGGCTGCATCACCCCACACAGGGCTGTTTTTGCTTATTATAGATACCCAGCAGGGACTCAGTATTTCTCCCTGCATTTAAACCACTCACGCCATAGGGTTTGCACCTCACCCAGCATATGCACTTTGACTTTTGCCCAGTACGGCTCCAATTCGGGACCGCACGCAGTTATCTTTTTATACGTATACACTTTTTAAATGTTCGTTTTTTATTATATATGTCTTCTCATTTTTAGCCACTAGATGTCACTATGTAGTCATAATATGGTCATGTCCACTTGTTTTTTTGCATTTTTTATTCACTTGCATCCTCTGAAGTTTTGTGTATGTATGGATGCCTTTGTTGCTTTATGACTTCTGTAGCACGATACTTGTATTCATGCTAATGTGAGCTGCAATCTCTTTCCCAGCCCACCCACGTCACCGCGGGATGACGACCGTGATGACGCGCGGTCAGCTGGACGCCGCCGAACGTGGTGACGTCACTGCTGTGCGCAGGACTCCGGAAACCGGCCCGTGGATGCTCGTGGGGGACGGCTACAGGGAGGGGGTAAATACCCATGCACTTGCACTTTATTCTGTACTTCACCCTGTCTGCATTTTGTCCTGACGACGGGGGTCCGGCCCCCGAAACGTTGACGCCTGTAAGACCACTTATGGAATAAACACGGCCTTTTGATTTCACCAGCATTTGTGAGTCCTCGAGTGCCCATTCATTTCGTCATTGTATTCTGTGGGCAGTTCATTGTGGCTGCCCTCTGCAAGCTGGCACCGGGGCAAGCTACACATCTCAGCTCACTTCAGTCCAGAGTGACGGCCCTTCCGGATTTATATATATATATATATATATATATATATATATGGAACAAAGAGTGGGGTACCCTTTCAATGCGCTAGATAAAGTAGATTGGGCAGCACTCTGTCAGTCCCCCCTGTTAGCGGGGGAAGTGGGGAATAGAAGAAAAAAGATAGAAGACAGAGCGCGCCACTATTTTATGGAGATCCACCACCAGAAGGATCAAGAAAATATATCGACAGGTCACTGTACAACAGTATTTAATACAATTAATTTAAAAACAAAGTAAAAACATTTTTGCTTGTATGCAGTCAGTTGGTCGAATCGATATAATCAGGAAAAAACTCCCAAGGCGTTTCGTCAAAAAAAATGACTTCCTCAGGGGTAACTTTCTAGGTGGTGGAGAAAGGCCATATTACTAATTTAGTATATACACAATTAAGTAGTTACTTTTTCAATACTGAGAATGTACATACCCTTAGGTAAATGGATAGTGAATGTAAGTTTTCACTCCGGATAGCGGTCTTACTGACAAACTGTACAAAAGTGTGCAAATGGATCCCTTGGAGATCTTAATGCTGGTATCCAGCTGCCACTATAGCATAATAATAGAGTATACAAAGAAAATAAAATACTGTACTCTATTATTATGCTATAGTTGCAGCTGGATAAACCGCCAATGCATCTACCTGGCTACCCCGCTAGTGGGGAGCCAGGGTATACGTATCCCTGCCATGCTTGTGGCTGAAGGAAGTCCGCGAGGCACGCTGCATGCAGCGGCGACCGGATTCTCTGGTACAGTGGTCCCCTTGCAGGCAGGTAGGGCAGGGTGCTACCTGCCTGTCTGACCGCGCTGTACTCTCACAGAACTGAGCCGCGCTGTACTCTCAAAGTACTGAGATGCGCTTTTAGAGCAATCCCACCTGGTTCCCTGCTAACAGGGACCCGGGGGCATAATTACCCCTGTAGCTGCTGTACGCGCCGAGGCTTGCAGTCCGCGTGGCGCGCTGCATGCAGCGGCGACGGGGACCCCGGAACGGTGGTTCTGTCAGCCAGGTTCCGGAGGCAAGCTGCAAGCAGCTGCAACCGGTCCCTCAACAGCGCCCTCGTCGCAGGCAGATAGGGACAGGGACTATCTGCCTGTGTAGATCTTAAAAATCCGGAAAAATAAAGAAAAAATTTGAAAAGCCCAAGAGTGAGCTAACAATGTGCCCAGTTCCCGCAGGGCACATGCTAAGACTGCCTAGGAGAGGAAGTAGAAGGGGAGGAGTTAGTCACTGTTAATTTATTCTAAAGTGCCCAAGCTCTCTGTGGTCGCCCTTCTATTCCCCACTGTAACTCTCCAGTGTCACCTAGTGGAGGAAAGAGAAATAATGATGCAGCTGATAAACCTCCCATTCTCGGGTTACATACATGAGGATAAGATTGAATTAAGCACAAAGATGATAACAAGAGCCGGATGCCCCCGGACAGTCACTATACCGACATTGGAATCCCGACTGCTAAATGCCCGATGAGCCACCGAACCTGCACGGGGCTTCTTTGCGCTCGCTCCCTTGTCAGAGTACCGGTAGTCAGTAAATGTTAGGTAAAACCACAATTAGAAGCCAAATTACAGTATAAGTTGGCTGGGGGCGGGGTCTAATGTTGAGTCTGTTCCGCCACACCCCCTGAAAGCGGCCTGCGGTTGCTTCTCCCAGAGAGGATATTGACAAAGAACCAAGCAATCATCTCCCGGCATTATGCTAGCGCAGCTGTAAAACAACAGAAACTGCTCTAAATGCTTCTTAATCTTCTTCTTTTATCTCTGTCCAAGACGATGGATCCCTAGATCATGCACATGACATTCTAGGGCAGTGGTTCCCAACCGTGGTCCTCAAGTACCCCCAACAGTGCACGTTTTCCAGGTCACCCAGCAGGTGCACTCATTATTCAGACACATTTTAAAAGATCCACAGGTGGAGCTAAAGAACCACGAATGCTGATTAAGCACTGAGTGAGCATAAACCCCTGATGGTTCCCCAGGTTACGCTGGAAGGTCAGCTGATATGCTAATAGGATGGGCACAAGGCCTATCAGAGCTGTGGGAGGAGTATAGACAGGGAAGAAAAGGAACATACTCACAGGAAGTTCTTCCTCTGTCTGAAAAAGCTGCTGCAGGAACAGGCAAGGCTGCTCCGCAGCACTATATATACTGTCCCATTCTTAACAGGCTTTTATCGCTAACAACTATATCTATTTCTTTCTATTCTAGATCTGTCCCTCTCTCTTTGGATCTGTCCCTCTCCTAGTCTGTCCTCTCTCTCATCCACAGTAGGCGCTGAATATGGCCTATAGACCGCGTAGGTCCACCCGCCCGCCTGCCCGCCTCGGCGATTATGCGGAGGCTGCTGGGGAGGCTGCGGGGCCTAGCGGCGTGATCCCTGGTGGTCCTAGTGGCCGGAGGGGGTCGCGGCGGGGTCCGGCGGCTCCCAGGCCGCCCGCGCGGCATGACGCGATGGTCGCGGCGCCGGCTGATGACGCGGCCCGGCGCCGGACCTCGCGTACAGCGCATACAGGCCGCGGCGCGCGCGGCCGAGGTCGCGGCGTCCAGGGGGGTAGGGCAGGGGTAGAGCCCGTGCCGCACAAGTACGCGGAAAAGGGCTAGGCCCCCGCACAAACGCTGGCGCGGCCGCTAGGCCTGGATCGCGGCCTTCCGCCCGGTCCAGCGCCAGAGGCGGATTCGCGCTAGGGAGACAGCCCACCTCCACTCAGCCCCATGATGCTAGGGCCTTGCCCAGCCTCCGCCCCTCATCCAGTCCCATCCTGGCTTCCAGGCTGACCCAGGGGGGTCTCCCCTCTGGAGCCCCCTCTCCCACAATTAATAGACCGGGTAGAGGCCGTGGGCGAGCCGGGGAGGAGGTCAGGGGCCGAATAGGGCCCAGATGGTGCCAGCAGCCCCCGCTTACACCCCTAGGGGCCTGAGCATACTGCTGTGCAAAATCTTCTGCTGGGATCTGGGTAGGTGCCCCGCAGCAGCCAGGTTATTCAGCTCTCATGCAGTACATAGGAGGCAGTACATGATTGCTGCCACAGGGGGCCGTGCTGAGCTCAGACATGGTCTAGACTCTGCGGATCTACATTGTACTGGTGACTCATGAGTCATGTAAATAGTTCAGTAGTTCAGTTAGTTCCCTTCCTACAGATCCCTAAACTAATCTCTTACTCATACAGCCATAATGAGACTATACAGTGCCTCTGGGCTGCCATGTGTGGTACTGCCGTGCTCAGGCACATGTATGGTGTGTATGGAGCTGAACTATAGTATGAACTGCCATGCTGCCTTCATATTAGGTCACGAGCTACACTCCCAATCATGTATAGGATGTTATATACTGTAACTCTGTTTACTCCACAGGACAAAGAGGGATATGTATGAACCTTCATAATACATAAAGTGGAGCAGTTTCCCCTAGCAACCGATCGGCTTAGGTCACATTTAGGCTGTGGAAGATAAATGACAGAAACTGACTGGATATTTTGCAAACTCTTACTTTATCTCTCTCTAAAGTCAGTTAGATTGGGGAAAAGGGACATGTTACATACTGTATGTTGAAAGCAAAATAGTGACAGTATATTACTCTGAATTTGGGTATTTTAATTGCATATTATGGAAGTTAAAATAATAACCAAAGGGGATAAGTTTGGTAGAGCTAAACAAAGAATAGGTCCCTATAGTGCGCTTTCGCACTGCCTAAACGCTTTACAAAGCTGTATTTAAGGCGGTATTCAAGACAGGTCTGAGCCTTGACATTGCTTCAGATGGCCGCTTTGAATGCCATTTGAACACCATTCACATCAATCAACCCGTTTGATCCCCTCAACACGTTTCAAGGCAGTAGGTAGGGGACGGGTCTGTAGTCTGATGTTTGTTTTTGCTAAATACCGTTTCGAGCCATTCTCACTGCATAACAAATGGCCCTAAAACGTGTAGGACCGTTTTGGAATATCGGTGATCTTTCACCGGTAAATCAGCTGGCACTTTCTGTTTGCCTTAAACGTGTTTAAATTGTGAAACAACGGCAATATACCGTTCAGTGCAGTGTGAAGGGGGTATAAGGGTGCTGTATAATTTACTGCTTCTAAAATAGGTTTAATAAATCAGATTATTTCCCATCTGATCATCCTAACAAGAATATTACTCCTCCAATGAGCTAGTATTTGAAATCCCTGCTCTGCGTGTAATAAGTTAGTCTGGTTCATCTAGTTCTAATCACGCCTCTCAGTCTCTGATGGAATAATGAGCCGGACGGACTGCCGTATGTAGGCTCGAGTGGAGGTCGTCCCGAATATAAGACTAAGCACCTAAGTCTACATCAAAAACTGGGAAAGCTTATTGACTCGAGTGGGACCCTCACTTGAGTATAAGCCGAGACGGGCATTTTCAGCATAAAAATGTTATTGAACAGTGAGCTTATACTCGAGTATATATATATGGTAGTCTTCTGAGCTAATCTTTTGGGGAACTAGATCATAATGAAATAGTCACAAAAATGAACTAGATTTCCCATCACTAAAGGGTAGGCCGCGGCAATGGCGCCAGGACCTCCTGGCAGCCTGGGGGGTTGGGCAGAGCTAGTGCCCATGGCGCAACTACCCCGGGGTGCGGCAGGGCCGCTTGGATGATGCCACTGCCCAGTCCCCGCCATTGGGGAGGTGCAGCATCTTGGCGCGATGGTTAACGCCATGAGGCAGGCTTCGACCCCCATAAGGGGCACCACCATATTATATAGCGAAGCCGTTAGAGGCAGGGGGCGGGGTACTCCTGCCACGAGCACTGCATGCCCCTCTGGCATTCCCGGCAGTACAGATGGTGTAATGGTTAGCATCACTGCCTCACAGCACTGATGGCATTGGTTTGGTTCCCACCATGGCTCCAACTGTGAGATGTTTGTATATGCTCCCTTTAGACTGGCCTGCGGGGTGACGTGTGACAGGGATGTAGGGCTGGTAGTGCAGGTTACTGGGGACGGCCACCCCCCCCCCCCCCCCTATTGTGGGACCCCAGTCACTCATGTCCATCCCCGGGGACATGCATCCTGCAGGACCGGCCAGGCGACGATGGCTGCGGAGGACCAGGCTGGTCCCTCAGTGCAGCGCTAAAGGGGGGTCTCGGGTAGTTCCCGAAAATACTTCCCCTCTGTTGGGCTGACGCGGTGTAGGGCCCCTGCCACCTACTGCCTGTAAGGGAGTACAGCAGTTTATGGCCCTTCTGAATTCCTTCATGGACCGCATGTCTGGGCTTTCCACTACTGGGGCCCTGCCAGCTCCCAACCCTGTTATTTTGCCTGCCCCTGATGAGCTGCCTGGGGTTACAGCCTTTTCACGGGTGGCGTCCGTAATTGTGTCCCCAACATGTGCAGTGGCACAGGAGCTCAGGCCGTTTGCCACTTAGGCCTCACAGGGTGGGCCAGCTCCTCCTCTGGTGGTTGTTCCTGGAACTCGGCTGTCGGGACCCCTGGCATGTCCACAGAGGTGAGCCTCATGCCGGAGGCAGGCACTTCAGGTGATTAGCCTGGAATGGAGGGGCTAGCTATGAAGGCTATCATGCCCGGGACACTGTGGTGCTATCAGGAAGGATGGCACGAGGGGGAACAGTTTAGGCTGTCTGCCCCTTATGCAGGTAAGACACCTGGTGCGGCTATGGTGGCCGTTGTCTGGAGTTGGTACTCCTTGGGGCGTTGTTGCCTCAGTACGCAGGATGCTGGCAAGGGTGCCTTTCTTTTGTCTCGGCATGGTAGGGCGGACCCGTCCCGGTCCTTTCTGGTGTCCAGTGCGTTGCGTGGATGGCTGCGCGCCTCGCCGGCACTCCCAGACTGCAGGCGACCAATTGATTTGACATTGCTCCCAGCCTTGCTGGGTGCCCTGAGGGACATTTTGCTGGCCTGACGATGAGGTCCTGTTGTTCCGAATGGCGTATGCAACGGCGTATCATGGTGCCTTCATGTTTGGGGAGCTGGTGGCGCCGTCAAAGCGAATGCCCTCACTACTGACCGTGGATGACCTGGTGGTCCATGTGGATTCGGTGCTATGTCACCTGCGCCGTTCCAAGACTAGCCTGGCTGGACGGGGGCGGTGGCTGTCTTTGCTCCCATGTGCGGTGGAAAGGGTGTGCCCCGTGGCGTTGGTTACGGCCTTCGCGCAGGTGCACCCAGACCTACCTGGTGCATGGCTGATGCATGATGAGGGGTCACCGCTCACCGAGTATCAGTTTTGCCACGGATTGGGACGGGCGCTGGAGGCCACGGGTCTCGATCCAAAGGAATTTGGGTCGCATTCCTTCCGGATTGGGGCTGCTACCTCCGATTCAGAGATTCAGTCTCTGGGTCGATGGCGCTCGGCAGCATTCCGAAGGTACATTCGGCCGGCCTTATCTGTCACTTTCACCATGGTCGACTGGACGCATAAGCGCTCGTCAACTTCCAGTGGGGGCCTTGAGGTGTTTTTTCACATCCGTCTGGGGGCACAATTCGGCTATAATTACAATCTGGCATGGCGTACTTGTTAGTTTACTCCAGACGGTGTGTTTTGTGCCTCAAGAGCTGGTCGGCCACGGTTTTTCCATTCCTCTCTCCTAACAAGTGTGGTGCGTGTTTGGTATGCAAGCTTGTCGACAGCCTTCTAACCTCTCTATAAATATTTCAGGTCGACAGGACGTTAAGTCCATTTGGATGATTGGACATTCCTTTGTCTTTTGGGCTTATAGGGCGACCATCGCCTCTGATGTGCGTGTGTTCCGTCGGGCTGGGGAGGTTAGGTGGCTGGTTGAGAGAGGTATATTGTGGAAAGGACTGCAGGCTGGGCTGATTCGAGCCCTGCGAAATTTTTAGGGCGGGTAACCGCTCTTGAGCTACGCTCTGTGATTGTGCGGGACCCCTATTTCATTGCGTTGTATTTGCCTGCATGTAAGTTGGTGTGGTCCTCCATTATATTGAGGATTGTGTGGAGGAATGCAATGTCCTGCCCCCGCCTGGAGCGTTCGCGGAAGACGGTGAACGCTGCAGTTGAGAGTTACCTGCTGACCAATGGCGGGGGTGTTATTCGCCATGACGCCATCAGCTTTCAGCGGAGTGCGCTGTATAGGAGCAATGGTGTTCATCTGAGCCCGGAGGGCGTGGCTCTTTTTTTTGGGCGATGTCTTTAGTTGGTTAGATACACAGTGCTGAGCGTTTCCTACTTGGTGGCGGTGCTGCGGCTTAGGGCCTAGCTTTGGCGGTAAAGAACGGTCATCCTTGTAAGATCTTGATGTGTGTGTGTAGATAGTGGGGTGTCGCTCTCTCCTGACATCGATGGTCATCGGCCATGCTCCCGCCCGGGGGGTGGTCACCACTAGCACGAGTGGATGACCGGGGAGAGCGATCACCAGCGATGGTGTGTATGGTAACATCTTTAACCCCACTTTCCTATAATGACCGTTCTTTGGTGCCGCCACCATTATATATATAGTTAGTTTAATTGTCAAAATAAATTGACATTCATTTTGAAACGCCAGCACTTGTGTCTGTGTCTTTTTTATCATATAAGTTAGTGTTAAGGTTTAGGTTAAGTTTATGGTGAGATGGAAAGGTGTGGACCTGGGGATACCTGATGGGGAGTTTAAGAACCACGAATGCTGATTAAGCACTGAGTGAGCATAAACCCCTGATGGTTCCCCAGGTTACGCTGGAAGGTCAGCTGATATGCTAATAGGATGGGCACAAGGCCTATCAGAGCTGTGGGAGGAGTATAGACAGGGAAGAAAAGGAACATACTCACAGGAAGTTCTTCCTCTGTCTGAAAAAGCCCCGCCCACCCTTCCCTATTTCTTTTCTCTTCGGCGGCGGTAAAGAACGGTCATCCTTGTAAGATCTTGATGTGTGTGTGTAGATAGTGGGGTGTCGCTCTCTCCTGACATCGATGGTCATCGGCCATGCTCCCGCCCGGGGGGTGGTCACCACTAGCACGAGTGGATGACCGGGGAGAGCGATCACCAGCGATGGTGTGTATGGTAACATCTTTAACCCCACTTTCCTATAATGACCGTTCTTTGGTGCCGCCACCATTATATATATAGTTAGTTTAATTGTCAAAATAAATTGACATTCATTTTGAAACGCCAGCACTTGTGTCTGTGTCTTTTTTATCATATAAGTTAGTGTTAAGGTTTAGGTTAAGTTTATGGTGAGATGGAAAGGTGTGGACCTGGGGATACCTGATGGGGAGTTTATTATATCACTTGTGATTCTGTGTGGAGACCTGGAAAATGTGCACTGTTGGGGGTACTTGAGGACCAGGGTTGGGAACCACTGTTCTAGGGCAGTCATGTCCAACCTGCGGCCCTCCGGCTGTTGCGAAACTACAAGTCCCATCATGCCTTGCCATAGTTTTGCTATTAGCGAGTGCTAAAACTATGGCAAGGCATGCTGGGATGTGTAGTTTCACAGGAGCTAGAAGGCCGCAGGTTGTACATGCCTGCTCTAGAGCGTAAGCCAGTTTTGGCAGTCACATACAGTAGGTGGGGTCTAATGAACGATACGACCATATTGCTAACACTATCAGTTCTTATAATACTACTCCCAGCATCCGCCGCCATACACTACTTTCCTATATACAGTTTACCAGAGTGTTTGTGCCACAATAAATATAACAAAAGGCATTGTAACCCCTCCGCATCATTTCAGCCGAGTCGGGTGCGGTCCGAAAGGGCCACCCCGGGGAGGCGCGGTGCAGTGTCCGCAGGTTGGACGGGGGGGGGGGGGCACAGGCAGCCTGCACTGCTGTCTGCTATACCCTGCAGACAGCAGTAGCAGAGGAGGTGAATGGATGCCTGTGAGCGGCATCCATTCACCTCCCGGACAAGGGGTGGACGGGGGCTGGGGGCAGCCCAGAAGATTACCTTAGTGCTGGGCTTGCCCCCAGCGCAGCATTCCGGGTCCTGGCGGCGGCGATCGGAGATGACATAATCTCCAAGCGGCAGGGGGGATGCTACAGTGGTGTAAAAGGGTGCAAACGCAGGGTCACACCCGGCTTGAAGCAGGGATCAAAAACCCGGATGCGACCTGGCGTTTTTGGTATAAAAGGGGTACTATTAACTAGTCTATGAATCTGATGTAGATCACTTTTCTTTGTGGTTACAACATACTTCCCTCCAATTGAAAACTACAGTCAGGAAAATTACAGTAGGATGCGCCAAGCGCCTTTGTAAGGGGCGTGTCACACAGTGCCCAAAGGGCGTGTCTAACTCCACATGGAGCAGTACGGATGGTGTAATGGTTAGCATTACTGCCTCACAGCACTGAGGTAATGGGTTCGATTCCCACCATGGCTCTAACTGTGTGGAGTTTGTATATTCTACCCATACTTGCGTGGGTTTCCTCCTGGTACTCCAGTTTCCTCCCACAATCCAAAAATATACTGGTAGGTTAATTGGCTTCCAACAAAATTAACCCTGGAATGTGTGTGTGTGTGGTAGGGATTAGATTGTAAGCTCCACTGGGGCAGGGACTGATGTGAATGTTCAAGTATTCTCTGTAAAGCGCTGTGAAATATGTGTGCGCTATATAAGAAACTGTTAATAAATAAATAAACCTATGGGCGTGTCTATGCCTAAATGCTTCTTGTGAGATATTTCTATAGAACATTAAGTCTATAGAATTTTTGAAAGGTTTTTTTTTTTTTTAAAGAATGATTTTTATTTCAAAGCATCATATAGATAAATCCATACATTGCCTGAATAAAAGTATGCAGACTTCCAGCAACAGTACAGAAAACTAAATGTAGAGGGTGATTCAGACCTGCTTGATTGGCTGCAAGTAACTTTTTCGGTACATCTTTCTAGTATGGTGTAGGACAGTGGTTCCCAAACTTTTTTTAAATCCCAACACCCAAGAGCAGTGGTTCTCAACCTCGGTCATCAGGACTCCCCAACAGTGTACATTTTCCAGGCCTCCATGCAGGATCTGGAAAACACAGACTGTTGGGGGGTCCTGAGGACCGAGGTTGGGACCCACAGACCTAGAGAGAGTATCAGAATTTTTTTCACAGCAGCACTAGGCTAAAAGTTTCTTTATTGAAAAATGCCAAAAAAATATATATTTAGTTGATTGTTTATATCGTACTTAAAAGTAATTATGTGGTGAGGCAAGTGATTCACTTCTGTTATCACATATTTTACGATTGGCAGCCACCAGCACTGATTTTGCCTATTATTTTGACCATAATTATAATTACTTGACCAGATTAATGTTTTATTCTCAAGACACTGTTATAAATACTCGCAGAGGTTTTCTCAATGCCACAAATCCTTTTCCAGGATGAGCTGAATTAAAACAGTAATAAAACCCACAATAAATATGACTGTTTGTTTTAGAGCAGTATTGGAGTTTAGGGGATTTACTAGTATCAGGGTAGAACAGAAAGCAGTTTATTAACCCCTGGGGTCAGTGTGATACTGACAGGTGTCACAACTGAAGATGTACTGTAACAAGAGACTGTTTAGAATTGGTAACGGTGAGCTGCGGTTATACAGTAGTGAAGAGTTTTCATAAAAGTGTAGAAAGAGGTGTTTATATAAAGAAGGGGCAACATGCATGGGTAGAAATATTTGTGAACTGAACGTAGCAGCTGCCGGGTGAGTTGGCGGGGTACCACAGGCGATTCCCCACCCTAGCAGATGGGGGCCTTAAGAGCTGCAGAGTTATTCAAGTTGGGTCAAAATCTTCTTGTTGCGAACCACGGTGAAGGCAGATACATCTGACCATATCACCCTCCTTCTGTCATCCGTAGGACACAGAAATTAGTGTTCCTGCCCTTTTTGTGTCTGGGACTTTGCGCCCTTCCGCTGCCCCCCTGGTGCGCTGACACCCCGTTGCAAACTTTCTCATCCGCCCCCCCTGCATGCACTGAAACGCTGATGAGCTCTCTGCTGAAAGCTGTGTGTCTGTTGATACAGATGTAGCCCGCCACCGTCCCCCATGCTGTTACCACTGCTGAAGTCCTGAGAAGTGAGCGGCATGGCAGCTCTTTAAAGTGACAAATCCCCCCCCGCCACAACGCTAAGCTGCTCTCTGCTAGCAGTGGCTGTCAGCTCTTCCTGCCGGCTAAGCCCTCCCTCCACAGACAGGAGGGCTTGCTGGGGTTGCTTTTCCCATTCTGGGTAACAAGGATATAATACCTCCTGGGCAACGAGCATGAAACCTTCTTGGCAACTAAGCATAAAACCTTTGGCATTGAGTAAGAAACCCCTGGCAATGAGCATGTAGGTAAGAGGCTCTTATGTGCCATCATATGTAGTCGCTGTTAAGGTGTGCGATGGGTTAATATGGGTTAATAATGGGTTAATAATAATATAGTGTGGGTCATCGTGTGTGATGGGCATTACAGTGTGGGTCATCGTGTGTGATGGGCATTACAGTGTGGGTCATCGTGTGTGATGGGCATTACAGTGTGGGTCATCGTGTGTGATGGGCATTACAGTGTGGGTCATCGTGTGTGATGGGCATTACATTGTGGGTCATCGTGTGTGATGGGCATTACAGTGTGGACCGTCATCATGTGCGATGGGCATTACAGTGTGAGCCACTATCATGTGCGATGGGCATTACAGTGTGGGTCATCATGTGTGATAGGCATTACAGTGTGGGTCATCATGTGCGATGGGCATTACAGTGTGGGTCATCATGTGTGATGGGCATTACAGTGTGGGCTATCATGTGTGATAGGCATTACAGTGTGGGACATCATGTGCGATAGGCATTACGGTGTGGACAACCATCATGTGTGATGGGCATTACAGTGTGGGCCATCATGTGCGATAGGCATTACGGTGGGGGCCATCATGTGTGATGGGCATTACAGTGTGGGCCATCATGTGTGATGGGCATTACGGTGGGGGCCACCATGTGTGATGGGCATTGCAGTGGGGGCCATCATGTGTGATGGATATTACAGTGTGGGCCATCATATGTGATGGGCATTACAGTGGGGGCCATCATGTGTGATGGGCATTACAGTGTGGGCCATCATGTGTGATGGGCATTACGGTGTGGGCCATCATGTGTGATGGGCATTACAGTGTGGGCCATCATGTGTGATGGGCATTACAGTGGGGGCCACCATGTGTGATGGACATTACAGTGTGGGCCATCATGTGTGATGGGCATTACGGTGGGGGCCACCATGTGTGATGGACATTACAGTGTGGGCCACCATGTGTGATGGACATTACAGTGTGGGCCATCATGTGTGATGGGCATTACGGTGGGGGCCACCATTGTGTGTGATGGGGCCAAACAAACATATCAAATAAAAGAGATGCTCCGAACAATGGGCGTTTCCGCCACACTCACATCCCCCAACGAGGCTCAGTGCCATCTTCCCGGCCTTGGGTTCTCCAGAGAATTGCATCCCACAGAATTCGGTGCGACTGCGGCTCTGCGCCATTATATTGGATGGAAGCCTGCGCTTTGCATGCTCCGCTGCGCACTCTGCTGTAATTTTTTTTTTTTTCTACTGGACTCCTGTGCATACTGTGACTACTGGCCATACTCCACTGTGTATACATTACTGTGACTGCTGGCCATACCCCACTGTGTATACATTACTGTGACTGCTGCTCGTAACCCCATTGTGTATACATTACTGTGACTGCTGGCTTTAACCCCACTGTGTATGCGATACTGTAACTGCTGGCCATACCCCTCTGTGTATACGTTACTGTGACTGCTGGCTTTAACCCTACTGTGTATACGATACTGTAACTGCTGGCTATACCCCTCTGTGTATATGTTACTGTGACTGCTGGCCATACCCCACCTGCCACCTGTCGACCCAACGGTGTCGACCTAATGACTGTCGACCTAAGTGGTGTCGACAATACGACCATATCCCGTGAAGTGGCTGCTGGCAATACCCCACTAGTGTTCACACTCTGATTTTTTTAGGGCAGGGCGCTGACCATCAGGCAGAGCACTTTTTCAATCGAAAGAGCACATTTTATACTAGAAATTTACATCAGAAACAGCAAAAATTATAAGAATGATGCCCATTACACATATGTCATATTCTGCTATGGCCATTACATATTCTGTCGCAATGAAAACACATTATACCACACACCGTAATACCCATTACACATTATACCGCACACACCATAATGCCCATTACACATTATACCACACACCATAATGCCCATTACACATTATACCACACACCGTAATACCCATTACACATTAAAACAAAATACCATAATGCCCATTACACATTATGCCACACACCCTACTACCCATTACACATTGTCATACTGATCTATGTCCATTACATATTCTGTAATAATGACAACTACACGTTATATCACACAACAAAATACCCATTACACATTATACCACACACCATAATGCCCATTACACATTATACCACACACCGTAATACCAATTACACATTGTCATGCTGTGCTATGTCCATTCCATTTTCTGTCATAATGACAGCTACACATTATGGCATACACTGTAATACCTCTTATACATTATACCACACACCCTAATACCCATTACACATTGTCATACTGAGCTATGTCCATTACATATTATGACCTAATGACATCACACATTATGGCACACACTGTAATGACTCTTACACATTACACCACACACCATAATGCCTCTTACACATTATGGCATATACTGTAATGCCTCTTATACATTATACCACACAACGTAATACCCATTACACATTATACCATGCACCACAATGGCCATTACACATTATACCACACACCGTAATACCCATTACACATGATGGCACACACCGAAAGTTCTCAGCGGCACGTCAACGAGGTGGGGGGCAGCGCAAGGGCGCAGAGTGCCACACACAAAAAGGGCAGGGAGCATTTTGAGGTTTTAAAAATGGGCAGGGTGCAGCACCCTGTAACAGAAGCTTAGAAGGAACACTTGTGATATTATGCTGGGTACACATTGGGTAGCTGGAAATGGGGAACGTGCATCATTATTATAGAACAATGTTTATTCATAATCTTTCTGTGGCTGATATACCAGACATAGCCAAGCGATGTTCATAAAACATTCAGTGATTTGACTCTTTCCTTTATGGTGAAATGCCATTGGTAATCAAGATGTATATCCAATACAGATCAATCCCTGTATTTAATGTGACCATTATGTGCTTGGTTGCATTACAGAGGAACATATTAGGCCCATGAGTACGTTACCTCAGGGCATAAATATCCCATTTTTCTTTTGTTAGGATGTTGAGCTACCACATTAGTCAGCGTTACTAATATAGTTATATACTCATGTGTTTGTGTATGTCTCCTGGATAGGGAGCTGAACAGTATGGGCATCTGGTACCGAATGGGAAGGGTTCCAAGAGCCCCAGAATCTCCGCAGCCCTCAACACCTTCCTCCCCATCTGCTGTGGTGACGTCGGCATCTGCTCCAAACCTCCCGAGGTAGGTACTTGTGTAGACGTTTTGTTTGAGCCAAGTGTTAAGGCCCATACACACTTGAAGATTTTCATTTCAAAAGACTTTGCCCAAATCTCTGAAAGATATATTTGTCACCAAAGTAGTGCGTACACACTGAGCTATTTTCCCCAAAGAGCAAGAGATTTTCAGGAGGTGAAGGACTTTGCTGAAAATCTTTCATATAAAAGGCTATTTACATAATGGGCAGGGTTTGTATTCCAAGGGTGGGAGCATGGGCCATTTTATTCAGTGCATTTCTGTTCTAGGGGCCTGATTCAGAACTGATCGCTGGGCTGTGTATATTCGGAGCCCAGCAAACAGGTAAACGCTACCTGACTCTGCTCCGACTGGGCAAAATCCCGCCCATGTGCACAACTACCATTTAATTTGCCACCGTGCACGTAGGGAGAAATCCATTCACCTTCCCCAGCAATGTATACATTACCGCCACAACAAAATATACATTGGGGGGCAGTGGCGGTGGTAACATATACATTGTTGACCTGCGCCGGCAGTGTATACATTAACGCCATAAAAATATACATTGATGGCCAGTGGCAGTGGTCTCATATACATTGCTGGTCTGCTCCAGCAGTGTTTACATTAATAACTATTATCACTATACATTAGTGCGCAGCAGTGCCTAAAGTGGAGAAATTTGCTTCCCTGACTCTTCCCCCCCCCCCCCCCCCCCAATTATGTCACAGCCACACTGTCAGGAAAAGAATAATGTGGCCACATAATACCACCCCTGATTCAAATGATGCCCCACAGTGCAAAACAACCCAACACCTAATAAAAACTGAACATTTTGTGCCAAAAATTTTAGGGCATGGCTTTATGGGTCAGGGACACAGAAATGCACACAGTAATGCAAATTACACATTATGCCACACACCGTAATGTCCATTATACTATATGCCAAACACGGTAATGCCCATTTGACAATATGCCAAACATGGTAATGCCCATTTTTTATTATGCCACATAAGTGCCGCTTACATACATGCTCATTGCCAAGTATTACATTTTCAGTGCCAGGGGTAACATGCCCAGTGCCAGAGGTGTGCACTGTGTGGGAAAGGAGACAGCAGGGCAGAGCGGTGGGAAACCCGGATGTCTCAGAACATCCGTGGTGCGGCTATTTCAAATGACTTGCGAGCCAATCGGTGCTCGCGGCCCGGCAGCTCCTCATTTGTTGCCGTCCCGCGAGCTCTGATTGGCTCACGAGCCGTGAGTTGGCACATAATTTTAAAATAGCTACGCCACGGACGGATGGACCTTTTTTGAGACATCCTGATTTCCCACCGCTCTGCCCGGCTGTCAGCTGTTTAGCGATGCGGACGGAGGCGGAACCATTCCACCTCCAAAATAAAACTGATGGAACGCAGTTCCGCCCAGTTCCTGCTCCCTTTAACCCTGGTGGGCAGTGGTGCCCATAATATATACATTGCTGGCCTGTGTCAACAATGTATATATTACTGGCTTGTAAGTAACATTGGTGGGCAGTGATGCCACTAAAATATACATTGCTGGCATGTGCCAGCAATGTATATATTACTGGCTAATTCATAATTATTTGTGGGCAGCAAGCAAATTAATAATCATTGGTGCCCAGTGGTGCCAATAATATATACATTGCTGGCCTGTGCCAGCAATGTATATATTACTGGCTTATAAGTAACATTACTTTGGTGGCATGTGCCAGCAATGTATATATTACTGCCTTAAAAATGTAACATTGGTGCCCAGTGGTGCTAGCAATATATACATTGCTGGCTTATGCCAGCAATGTATATATTACTGCCTTAAAAATGTAACATTGGTGCCCAGTGGTTCCAGCAATATATACATTGCTGGCATATGCCAGCAATGTATATATTACTGCTTTAAACATAAAACATTGGTGGCCAGCAGTGCCCCCTGCTCTCAGTGCTCTGTGTTAAGCATAGCAGGGGGGGCGTGGCCAGCAGAGTGTGTTGCCGGGTGAGGGAGAAGTGCTCCGTGGTGAGCACTGAGCAGGAGGGCGGGACAAGCAGACAGGCAGGGACTCGGAGCAGGATGCATGGAGCCGGCGCAGCAGCACTTGGACAGGGTGAGTATTATGACAGGCGGGGGCGGGGGGCGGCGCGGCGGTCCGCCGGGCTGAAAGTGGTTAATCTTTCAGCCCGGCAGGCGTACACACATGGCGATGATGGATGAAAAACCATCCATCATCGCCACATCTGCTGGTAAAACCAGCAGATGAACCACTTTCCTAGCGATGATGCGGGAGCGCGCATCATCGCTAGTCGGCAATCTCCGGGGCATACACACTGGGCGATTTTCGGCCGAAAATCGCTCAAAACTGCTGTTTTGAGCGATTTTCAGCTGAAAATCGTCAAGTGTGTATGGGCCTTCACTAGTCGGCCCAAATGTCAACTGCAATAAAGATACGTTACTGTCCTCCTTATACTACACACTTGCCGGTCCTTTCTCACAGAACCACGGGCTGCTAAGAGGCCCAGATATCACTGGGAAGGGACAGCGAGTGCGGGACTGTAATATTACCAGGTCTTTATTACTCTACAGAGAATGCTTCATTCATTAGGACAGGCATGTCCAAACTATGGCCCTCCAGCTGTTGTGAAACTACACATCCCAGCATGCCTTGCAATAGTTTAACATTCCCTAAAAGCAAAACTGAGGCAAGGCATGATGGGACTTGTAGTTTCACAACAGCTGGAGGGCCATAGTTTGGACATGCTTGCATTAGGACCTTCTCCCTGTTCACTTCCCTATCGTCGACCTAATGCTTGTGTTGACCCTATGACCCATACCCGTCTTATGCTGGGCATACACTATGCAATGTCTGTCAGACCAGCAGATATACGCTATGAGATAGTAGTGTATGGCCACATGATCCGGGTTCCTTCCCTGTAGAGGGAACATTTCCCCATGCCTCCCCTGTGACAGAACAGGTGAAAGGATGGGCGCTCAGTTTGGAATGTTGGAAAATGTCTCTTGCCCGACAGGCCGATCATCGCTTATTGGTTGCAGCTACCCACTATGCACTCATTGGCCGGATCCACTGATAATCAGCCAGTCAGGACAATGATTGCATAATGTATTTATATGTATTACAGGAACTTTTCTTGTATGAAGTAAAGGGACGCTGTTTGTAACCATATGTTCTTGTAATCACATTACACTCTTGTTACAGTACATGTTTGTTACAGCCTTGACCCATGTTGGATGAAGTGTGTAAACTCTTACAATCACGGGACACACTGTCTGTATTATGGATGTTTCTGAGTAGTGCCTGGGTGCACCATGCGATGCCCGGAACTGCTCCGTACTGTGGATGCGTCTGCCGGCTTCTTCCTTCATAGTAGCTTTCAGATGGAAACTGATTCAGACGTATCTTCTGTACCCAGCATGAAGTGGGTCCGAGCCCAGATACTAATGATGACTGCAGTGGGCGGGACAGGCTTTCACGTGTGGATTGTTAGTGTACACGGGAGACTCCCGCATTACCATATGGAATTCAGCAATGGCGCGGATGAGTCAGATTTACACCCTCTCCCGGTGACAATATACATATTATTCAGTTATTTAATAGACCAAATTTTCAATTGTTTTTTTTTTCTCATTTACCCACATTCCAATGTCCATGGGGGAAACCTTGTTATCTGTGCAGAACAATCAATAACATATTCTGAATATTCGCTTACTGATTTGTGATGACCCGTCACCGTGGCAGCACCTGACCGTAGCCTGGTGACTTACCTGGGTATCCAGTAAGTGAGGTCAGATATCTGTAATGTGCTAAATCAGGGAATAAATAGTATGGTGACAGCAGGTACAGTCCGATATATAGGACCTAATCTGTCCATGAGTCGGTCCGCTCAGTATAGCTGTAAGTACAGTACATGCTGAGCAGCTTTATGTGACTGCTACAGTAAGTACAGCACATGCTGAGCAGCTTTATGTGACTTCTACAGTAAGTACAGTACATGCTGTCAGCTTTATGTGACGGCTACAGTAAGTACAGTACATGCTGTCAGCTTTATGTGACGGCTACAGTAAGTACAACACATGCTGAGCAGCTTTATGTGACTGCTACAGTAAGTACAGCACATGCTGAGCAGCTTTATGTGACTTCTACAGTAAGTACAGTACATGCTGTCAGCTTTATGTGACGGCTACAGTAAGTACAACACATGCTGAACAGCTTTATGTGACTGCTACAGTAAGTACAGCACATGCTGAGCAGCTTTATGTGACTGCTACAGTAAGTACAGTACATGCTGAGAAGCTTTATGTGACTGCTACAGTAAGTACAGCACATGCTGAGCAGCTTTATGTGACTGCTACAGTAAGTACAACACATGCTGAGCAGCTTTATGTGACTGCTACAGTAAGTACGGCACATGCTGAGCAGCTTTGTGACGGCTACAGTAAGTACAGTACATGCTGAGCAGCTTTATGTGACTGCTACAGTAAGTACAGCACATGCTGAGCAGCTTTATGTGACTTCTACAGTAAGTACAGTACATGCTGTCAGCTTTATGTGACGGCTACAGTAAGTACAGTACATGCTGTCAGCTTTATGTGACGGCTACAGTAAGTACAACACATGCTGAGCAGCTTTATGTGACTGCTACAGTAAGTACAGCACATGCTGAGCAGCTTTATGTGACTTCTACAGTAAGTACAGTACATGCTGTCAGCTTTATGTGACGGCTACAGTAAGTACAGTACATGCTGTCAGCTTTATGTGACGGCTACAGTAAGTACAACACATGCTGAACAGCTTTATGTGACTGCTACAGTAAGTACAGCACATGCTGAGCAGCTTTATGTGACTGCTACAGTAAGTACAGTACATGCTGAGAAGCTTTATGTGACTGCTACAGTAAGTACAGCACATGCTGAGCAGCTTTATGTGACTGCTACAGTAAGTACAACACATGCTGAGCAGCTTTATGTGACTGCTACAGTAAGTACAGCACATGCTGAGCAGCTTTATGTGACTTCTACAGTAAGTACAGTATATGCTCTCAGCTTTATGTGACGGCTACAGTAAGTACAGTACATGCTGAGCAGATTTGTGTGACTGCTACAGTAAGTACAGCACATGCTGAGCAGCTTTATGTGACTGCTACAGTAAGTACAGTACTTGCTGAATAGCTTTATGTGACTGTTACAGTAAGTACAGTACATGCTGAGCAGATTTACGTGACTGCTACAGTAAGTACAGCACATGCTGAGCAGATTTATGTGACGGCTACAGTAAGTACAGCACATGCTGAGCAGCTTTATGTGACTGCTATAGTAAGTACAGGACATGCTGAGCAGCTTTATGTGACTGCTACAGTAAGTACAGCACATGCTGAGCAGCTTTATGTGACGGCTACAGTAAGTACGGTACATGCTGAGAAGCTTTATGTAACGGCTACAGTAAGTACGGTACATGCTGAGAAGCTTTATTTGACTGCTACAGTAAGTACAGCACATGCTGAGCAGCTTTATGTGACTGCTACATTAAGTACAGTACATGCTGAGCAGATTTATGTGACTGCTATGAGGCATGGAAGTAAAGCTACTACTATAACACAAGTCAGTATATAGCTGTATACGCACTGGATGATGTCTGTACCCAGCGGCATCCTCCGAGATGGGACCCGGTGGGGTGCTGGCATCGGCTAGTGCATACACACTTTTGTTAATGCCAGCCGCAACGAGCGACGGTGGGGGTGCAGGCTCCATGTTACATTGCTGACAAGTTGTGTGAGTGCACATCATCAGCATTGTGCGTACACACTAGACCAGGGGTAGCCAACTTCAGTCCTCAATAGCTACCAACAATTCACATTTTTCAGAGCACAGGTGCACGCATTACTCAATGACACATTTTAAAAGATCCATAGGTGGAGCTAATTACTTCATTTGTGATTCTATGAGGAAACCTGGAAAACAGAGAGTTGGTAGCTCTCGAGGACTGGAGTTGGCTACCCCAGCATTAGACTAGATCAGGCATTCCCAATCACGGTCCTCAAGGCACATCAACAGTGCAGGTTTTAGTGATATCCAGGCTTCAGCACAGATGGTTTAATCAGAATCCCTCAGATACTAATTAAGTCACCTGTGCTCAAGCCTGGATATCTACAAAACCTGCACTGTTGGTGTGCCTTGAGGACTGTGATTGGGAATGCCTGGACTAGATTTTGGTTCTGTTTTTCCGATCCATCGGTTCCTGCTAAAGTATTTAAAATGTCACCTGATGCTATATATGTCACCTGATACTATATATGTCACCTGATGCTATATATGTCACCTGATGCTATATATGTCACCTGATGATAACATATTGGTGAGATTTAATAGGATGAGAGATTCAAAAAGTGAGAGATTTGGTAAGAAATCTCCAGGTTTTTTTAAAGCGGCAATCATTTACACTGCAAAACCAGTTTGATTTTGCCGTGTAAATGATTGCCACTTTAGAAAACTGGAGATTTCTTACCAAATCTCTCACTTTTTGAATCTCTCATCCTATTAAATCTCACCCATTGTATTAACTTCCAAAAATGAAGAGGATTTCCCAGATATTAGGGGATTCTAGCAATAAAACATTAGTATGGGCTGGATGGTGTAATATTATTAATGAAACTTCCTGTCGGCAGATGTGAGATTGAGTGTGACCTCACACATTAACCATATTTGCTAGTGGATAAAATCTAACTTATCTAAAATAACGACACGGACAACAGTAATGCCATTAAAATCAGTCAACCTTTTTATTTTGTAACATTTTAAATAACTATGGTGGCAGAGAGAAAGAACGGTCAGTTTACCAGTGACATAAGCCAATTGGCCAGTACACCACAATAGGCCAACTAGACAGTCAGTGGCCCTGACCCCCAGTAGGGTAGGTCACACTAGATCAGTGTATTAGAAAGAGGGGTGCCGGATGACTGCCCGGCAATCGGGATCCTGACGGTAAGTGTACCAACATAGGAATTGCGACTGCCGGTGCTCTGACATGGGGGATCCCAACTGACAGGGTCTATTCTCCCTTGTGGGGTCCATGACCCCCATAGAGGGAGAATAGAACCTGTGGCGAGCCACCGAGCCTGCAAGGGGCTTCTTTGCGCTCACCCCCTTGTCAGAGCACTAACTGGCAGTCGGGATTCCGATGTCGGTAAACTGACTGTCATGATCCCGATTGTTGGACAGTCATACCACACCCTGAAAAGAGAGCGCTCCTCCATAAAGCAGCGCATTAGCCACTGGACTGACGTTATTTCCCGCCACAGAGAGGTTGACCAACCCCAACAGGCAAGAAAAAAGAAAAAAAAAAGTTTGGGCTAGGGTGGGTGGGGAATCCAGGCTAAAAGAGTCAGCCCCTAGCTAGCCTACAATCAAAATGTCCACATCTCCAGAACTATCGAAATAACAACCTGACTAATGCCAAGGGAGTAAGGGGGTGGGATGACTTGGCCCGAGGTGAAAACCTGAAAAAACTGCACGGAGAACACGAGCCAATAGTGTCACCGTGTATTCAGGAGAAAACAGGGAAAGACTTGGTGTGCCTTGAGGACCGTGGTTGGGAATGACTGCACTAGGGTGTGGTAGGAGAATAACATAGAGTGCCAAGCACAGCCAGACATGCGAGGGGATGCGGTGCACTTAATCCTGTGTCCATGTTGACTGTGTCGGCATTCGGGTAAAAAAAAAAAGTACAAAACCCCATGTTGAGCTAGACCATTTCGACCTAATGCTTTTTTGGACCAAATGACCTGTTGACCTTGACCCATGTTAACCTTGCAGTATGTTGACCTAATGACTGTCGACAATCTTTAGGTCGACCATATGATCCTTACCTGTTTCAGCAAGGAGTGTGAGGCCAATTTCTCTCCAGGGAATGGAGAAATATCTGTGTTTAGAGCCAGACTAGAATCACGTCTGTCTGTACGGGTTGCCCGTCAGGCCGCGCCCGCAGACAATAGATCGGGTATCATTTTTTTTTTTTTTTTATGTATGTTTGACAAAGGCCATACACTTCATTGGAGGTGAAGATCCGCAGACGAAGGCCAGAGCATACAGCTAATTGCTGCCGATCCTACTATTAAAATAGAAAAAGGAATGTATTGTATACACAGAACATCAAACATGCCTTCCAACTTTTACCAATAGATCAGTGGGACCTGCATGCAGCTGGCCCTGGAAAGGGGCTATGTAAAACGGGGGCGGGACCGGGCATCGAGGCCCCGGGTTTTCCATCTTCTTTGCCAGCGTACCCAGCCCCGTCTCTCCTTGCTGCACCTATCCAGCAATCACCGGCTGCCCCACAAAGCAGAGCAGCCATGATCACCTCCCCTCAAGGGACATCAGGGCAGGCTCCAAATAGCGGGACCGTACCACTGTAATCAGGACAGTTGGGAGGAATGCTATTCGTTTTCGGGACTTGTCTCCTGTCCTACATAACAGTTTATAGATGCTGTGACCAGGGGTGAGGGTCATTAACCCCTTCATGACAGAGCCAGTTTGTGCCTTCATGACAGAGCCCTTTTTTTCAAATCTGACATGTCTCACTTAAGTGGGGATAACTTTTTTTTGCTTTTACTTATCCCAGTGATTTTGAGATTGTTTTCTCGTGACACATTGTACTTCAAGTTAGTGGTAAATTTTGGTCGATACAGTCTGTGTTTTTTTGTGAAAAATACCAAAATATCGTGAAAAAATGGAAAATTTAGCAATATGCAAAATGTTAAATTTTCTGCTTGTGAGACAAATAATCATACCACTCAAAATAGTTAATAACTAACATAGACCATATGTCTACTTTATGTTGCCATCATTATTTCAACCCCCTTTTCATTTTTTTGGACACTAGGAGGCTTCAAATATGACTAGCAAATTCTCAAATTTTCAAGAAAATTTCAAACACTGATTTTTTTAGGGACCAGTTCAGTTCTGATGTGACTTTGAGGGACTTGTATGTGAGACACCCCCATAAATGATGCCATTTCAAAAACTGCACCCCTCACAGTATTCAAAACAGCATTTTGGAAGTTTGTTAACCCTTTAGGTGTTTCACAGGAATTAAAACAAAGTGTAGGTGAAATTTCAAAATTTCTTTTTTTTTGCAGAGTTTCAATTTTAATACATTTTTCTAACAAATACAGTAGATTTTACTAGAGAAATGTGACTAAAAATTGATTCCCCCAATTCTTTTGTTTTCAAAAATATCCTATATGTGGCCCTAGTGTGCACGTTGACCAAACCACAGGCTTCATAATAGAAGGAGCACCTACTTGATTTTGGAGCCTCCTTTTTATGAGATTTTTTTTTAGGCACCATGTAGGTTTCTAGGCACCATAAGTGCTAAAAGTTAGGAACCTCCCCCACAAGTCACCCCATTTTGCAATCTACACCCCTCAGGGAATTCATCTAGGGGTATAGTGTACATTTCAAACCCCCAGGGGTTTCACCAATTTTGGTACAACTGGGATGTGAAAATGAAAAATTAAATTTTTTTACACAAACATGCAGTTCTGGCTCAAAATTTTTCATTTTCACAAGGAATGAAGGAGACAAAGCACCCCAAAATCTGTGCCCCAATTTCTCCCGAGTACTGCAATGCCTCACATGTGACCAAAAAATACCAGTTGGGTGCATGGCAGGACTCAGAAGGGAAGGAGTGATTTTTGGATTTTGCAGCAAAGATTTTGGTGGAATGAATGGTGGGTACTATGATGCATTAGCAAGACTCCCAAAGCACCAATACAGTGGAACCCCCCCACAAGTCACCCCATTTTGCAAAGTACACCCCTCAGGGAATTCATCTAGGGGTATAGTGTACATTTCAAACCCCCAGGGGTTTCACCAATTTTGGTACAACTGGGATGTGAAAATGAAAAATTACATTTTTTTACACAAACATGCAGTTCTGGCTCAAAATTTTTCATTTTCACAAGGAATGAAGGAGACAAAGCACCCCAAAATCTGTGCCCCAATTTCTCCCGAGTACGGCAATGCCTCACATGTGACCAAAAAATACCAGTTGGGTGCATGGCAGGACTCAGAAGGGAAGGAGTGATTTTTGGATTTTGCAGCAAAGATTTTGGTGGAATGAATGGTGGGTACTATGATGCATTAGCAAGACTCCCAAAGCACCAATACAGTGGAACCCCCCCACAAGTCACCCCATTTTGCAAAGTACACCCCTCAGGGAATTCATCTAGGGGTATAGTGTACATTTCAAACCCCCAGGGGTTTCACCAATTTTGGTACAACTGGGATGTGAAAATGAAAAATTACATTTTTTTACACAAACATGCAGTTCTGGCTCAAAATTTTTCATTTTCACAAGGAATGAAGGAGACAAAGCACCCCAAAATCTGTGCCCCAATTTCTCCCGAGTACGGCAATGCCTCACATGTGACCAAAAAATACCAGTTGGGTGCATGGCAGGACTCAGAAGGGAAGGAGTGATTTTTGGATTTTGCAGCAAAGATTTTGGTGGAATGAATGGTGGGTACTATGATGCATTAGCAAGACTCCCAAAGCACCAATACAGTGGAACCCCCCCACAAGTGACCCCATTTTGCAAACTACACCCCTCAGGGAATTCATCTAGGGGTATAGTGTACATTTCAAACCCCCAGGGGTTTCACCAATTTTGGTACAACTGGGATGTGAAAATGGAAAATTACATTTTTTTACACAAACATGCAGTTCTGGCTCAAAATTTTTCATTTTCACAAGGAATGAAGGAGACAAAGCACCCCAAAATCTGTGCCCCAATTTCTCCCGAGTACGGCAATGCCTCACATGTGACCAAAAAATACCAGTTGGGTGCATGGCAGGACTTAGAAGGGAAGGAGTGATTTTTGGATTTTGCAGCTCAGATTCTGGTGGAATTTTGGTGGGTGCTATGTCGCATTAGCAAGACCCCCCAAGCACCAATACAGTGGAACCCCCCCACAAGTGACCCCATTTTGCAAACTACACCCCTCAGGGAATTTATCTAGGGGTATAGTGTACATTTCAAACCCCCAGGGGTTTCACCAATTTTGGTACAACTGGGATGTGAAAATGGAAAATTACATTTTTTTACACAAACATGCAGTTCTGGCTCAAAATTTTTCATTTTCACAAGGAATGAAGGAGACAAAGCACCCCAAAATCTGTGCCCCAATTTCTCCCGAGTACGGCAATGCCTCACATGTGACCAAAAAATACCAGTTGGGTGCATGGCAGGACTTAGAAGGGAAGGAGTGATTTTTGGATTTTGCAGCTCAGATTCTGGTGGAATTTTGGTGGGTGCTATGTCGCATTAGCAAGACCCCCCAAGCACCAATACAGTGGAACCCCCCCACAAGTGACCCCATTTTGCAAACTACACCCCTCAGGGAATTCATCTAGGGGTATAGTGTACATTTCAAACCCCCAGGGGTTTCACCAATTTTGGTACAACTGGGATGTGAAAATGGAAAATTACATTTTTTTACACAAACATGCAGTTCTGGCTCAAAATTTTTCATTTTCACAAGGAATGAAGGAGACAAAGCACCCCAAAATCTGTGCCCCAATTTCTCCCGAGTACGGCAATGCCTCACATGTGTCCAAAAAATACCAGTTGGGTGCATGGCAGGACTCAGAAGGGAAGGAGTGATTTTTGGATTTTGGAGCACAGATTTTGGTGGAATGAATGGTGGGTGCTATGTTGCATTACCAATACAGTGGAACCCCCCCACAAGTGACCCCATTTTGCAAACTACACCCCTCAGGGAATTCATCTAGGGGTATAGTGTACATTTCAAACCCCCAGGGGTTTCATCAATTTTGGTACAACTGGGCAGTGAAAATGAAAAAAATACATTTTTTTACACAAAAATGTACTTCTGGCTCAAAATTTTTCATTTTCACAAGGAATGAAGGAGACAAAGCACCCCAAAATCTGTGCCCCCATTTCTCCAGAGTACGGCAATGCCTCACATGTGACCAAAAAATACCAGTTGGGTGCATGGCAGGACTCAGAAGGGAAGGAGTGATTTTTGGATTTTGGAGCACAGATTTTGGTGGAATGAATGGTGGGTGCTATGTTGCATTACCAATACAGTGGAACCCCCCCACAAGTGACCCCATTTTGCAAACTACACCCCTCAGGGAATTCATCTAGGGGTATAGTGTACATTTCAAACCCCCAGGGGTTTCATCAATTTTGGTACAACTGGGCAGTGAAAATGAAAAAAATACATTTTTTTACACAAAAATGTACTTCTGGCTCAAAATTTTTCATTTTCACAAGGAATGAAGGAGACAAAGCACCCCAAAATCTGTGCCCCCATTTCTCCAGAGTACGGCAATGCCTCACATGTGACCAAAAATACCAGTTGGGTGCATGGCAGGACTCAGAAGGGAAGGAGTGATTTTTGGATTTTGCAGCTCAGATTCTGGTGGAATGAATGGTGGGTGCTATGTGGCATTAGCAAGACCCCCGAAGCACGGTGAAATGATGAACCTAATAATCCATAGATGTGTGGTATATTTTGAAACACTCCTTTATACATAGGCCGGGTTTGTCGGGGCAAGTTTCACAGTGGAAAATAGTATCCTTTCTTATTCCCTTTTTATAGCAAACTTTGCACCTTTTTTGTGTCCTGCCCTTTCTTGCAGTGGAGGGGATTTCGTTGGGAAAATGCTGCCCTGGTACAATACGGGGGCCAGTACTAGAAGTACTGGGGCCCTCTGCCTGCTGATTCCCAAATATTAGGCTCTTTATGACTTCCTCTTGAAAGTGCATAAATGTCCCCCTCTGGCCGGTAGAACGGAATAGCACGTAAGCGTTATACAGTGCCATCTGGATGATATACACGGCCAGCTTCTTGTACCAGATATTTGTTTTCCGCAGGGCACTGTACGGCTTCAGTACCTGATCTGAAAGATCCACTCCGCCCATGTACTTATTGTAATCTAGGATACAATTTGGTTTTGAGGTGTGGGTACTGGTACCTCGTACAGGGATGGAGGTGGTACTGTCTCCATGAATTGTTGTCAGTATAAGGACATCCCTCTTGTCCTTATATTTGACCAACAACATATTTTCGGTGCATATTCCCCTGCTTTCACCCCTTCTCATTACTTGGGCAATGTGCGTTTTGGGGAGGCCTCTTTGGTTCTCAGCACTGTGTATCTAACCAACTAAAGACATCGCCCAAAAAAAAGAGCCACGCCCTCCGGGCTCAGATGAACACCATTGTACCTCTTGAACCAAGGGCCTTAAACAGGGGGATGCTGGTGTAAAAGTTATCCACATAGAGGTGATAACCCTTATCCAGGAAGGGGTGCATTAAATCCCAGACAATTTTTCCACTAACACCTACGAGGGAGGGGGGGCATTCTGGTGGTTCAATTCTTGAATCCTTCCCTTCATATACCCTAAACTTGTGGGTGTACCCTGTGGTGCTTTCACACAGCTTATACATTTTTATGCCATACCTTGCCCTCTTACTGGGAAGGTACTGGCGGAATTTAACCCTTCCTTTAAAATGTATAAGGGACTCGTCGATACTAATACATTTATCAGGGATGTATAGCTCTGCAAATTTGGCACTGAAATGATCAATGACCGGCCTGACTTTGAATAGCCTGTCAAAGGTGGGATCATCTCTGGGTGGGCACTGTGCATTATCGGTGTAATGTATAAATTTATGGATTGCCTCAAAACGAGCCCGGGGCATGGCCATACGGTGAAATGGGGTGCTGTACAGAACATCTGTACTCCAATATTGCCTAATTTGTGGCTTTTTTACTATGCCCATGTGTAACACCAGACCCCAAAACGTCATCATCTCTACTGCATCTACAGGGGTCCACCTAGCAAATGATGACGTGGGGTTTTGAGCAATAAACTGCTGGGCATATAAATTAGTTTGGTCCACCATTAAATTTATAAAATCATCAGAGAAAAATAATTTGAAAAAGTCAATTTCTCTGAGACCTGTTGAATCAAATTGGATTCCTGGGATGGCCAAAAACTCAGGAACCTGGGGCTCAAAATTGTCTGGTGGTGGGGTCCATACGAGATCAATTATTGGGGGGGGGGTCTCAGCTGCTCTACGGGGGCGTCTTTGAGGGGGTCCCTCATCACCAGAGGAGGAAGAAGAGCTTAAGACGAATCCTTCAAATTCCCCGCTTGCCTCACTGGCTGTGTCAGAGTCAGAGGCAAGCATGGCATATGCCTCCTCCACTGAATACATTCTCCTGGATGACTGGGACGACATTTGGGATGACATTTGGGATGCCATTTATATTTTTGTGTTACTGGTAGTGAAATGTTTCAACACGTGTATAGTGTAGGGGGGGGTACAAACTTTATTTCAACCCGGGGGGTATGTAGTGTGTGGTGTGTATGTAGTGCAGAAAAAAAAAATACAAAAAAAAAAAAATTGAAGGGTTAAAAAAAAAAAAATGGAAGGGGTTAAAAAAAAAAAAAATGGAAGGGGTTAAAAAAAAAAAAATGGAAGGGGTTAAAAAAAAAAAAAGGTCCTGCGCCAAAAATTGAGCACATATGTTGGTCAGTAACGTCCGTCACTGAACAGCGCTCAAAGGCAACAGGAATTTGATAAAAAAAAAAAAAAATAGATCAACCCTGTGCCGAAAAAGCTGATCAGTGATGTACGTCACTGATCAGCGCACAGTGGCCACAGGACACACACAAAATCACAGTGTGTGTAAAAAAAAAAATGACCCCACAGCACTCACAAAAAATAAAAAAAGGTGATCAGTGATGCGACACTGATTACCAGTGAGGGGCAGCAGGTGCACAACCTTTGGTGCAACTGACAGTGCAACTGGCAGCAACTGACAGGTATATATAAAAAAAAAAACCTCTGTACCCCCAAAAAGTTGCTGATCACCTCAGATATAGTGATCAGCACAAAAGGCGGGGGCAGCAGACACAAAATTTAGCACTCTCTATCACTCTCTGTCACTATCCCTCTCTATCTCTCTATCTCTCACTATCTATCACTCTATGACACTGCAGCAGCAGCACTGACAGGTATATCTATATATAAAAAAAAAACCTGCGCCCCAAAAAGTTGCTGATCAGTTAATTTATACTGATCAGCACAAAAGGGGGGGCAGCAGTCAGTTATATAAAAAATATATAGCACAATCTGTCACTATCTCTCTATCTCTCTCTATCTCTCTCTCTATCTCTCTCTATCTATCTATAGCTCTATCACACTGCAGCAGCACAAAATATAGCACTAGGCCTCTCTATCTCTCTCTATCTCTCTCTATCTCTTTCAGTTATATAAAAAATATATAGCACAATCTGTCACTATCTCTCTCTCTCTATCTCTCTCTATCTCTCTATCTATAGCTCTATCACACTGCAGCAGCACAAAATATAGCACTAGGCCTCTCTATCTCTCTCTATCTCTCTATATCTCTTTCAGTTATATAAAAAATATATAGCACTATCTGTCACTATCTCTCTCTCTATCTCTCTCTCTCTATCTTTCTCTCTATCTATAGCTCTATCACACTGCAGCAGCACAAAATATAGCACTAGGCCTCTCTATCTCTCTCTATCTCTCTCTATCTCTCTCTCTATCTAATAACTATCTAATAACTCGCAGCAGCACAAGATGTCACAGGATGTCACAAGATGTCACAAGAATAAGCAATATCTAGGCAGTGATCAGGTAAGTATTTGGATGGGTTCTGGTCAGTATTGGCGGCAGCTGGGCACGGTGACCGCACTGCACGCTATTCCAGACCGGAATGGCGTCTGCAGTGCAGTCACCGTTAGTTTAAACCCCCCTCCTTGGCTGTGATTGGTCCGTCGGTCCGACGGACCAATCACGGCCTTTGGGGGCGGGCGGGGTGAGGTGGGGTGACACCAGTGTCACCCTTACACCCCGCGGTGATTGGTGCTGTACTTTACAGCACCAATCACCTCCGATCCCGTGTCACCGGCGAACGTTATTCGCCGGTGACACAGAAAACGCTGTGAATGGCTGTTCACACTGAACAGCCAATCACAGCGATCGCCGACGGGGGGCGGCATCGCAGCCCCCCCTGGGCATGCACGGACATGTCTGCTGTCAGGGACAGCAGACATCGTCCCTCTGTCACTGCGTCTCTAGACGCAGTGACAGTTTTAAGCCATGACGTATATATACGTCAACGGTCGGGAAGTACTTCCCGGCCATGACGTATATATACGTCAAATGTCGTGAAGGGGTTAAGTCGACAGTAATTAGATCTATTGGTCTGCAGTGAAAAGGTCTACATATGAAAAAGATCGACCTGGTTTAAATTGACGCTGAAAATGGTCGACACAATCCAAAAGGCTGCATGAAAAAGGTCAACACAGGAATAGGTCGATATGAGTTATTAAAGAAAATTGTGTATGTGGAAATCTGCTGACACGGGCACTGTATAAGTGTACAGCGACACGGACACACAGCTCCAATTTCTATTCACTTTTTCTTAAAGCACTTTTTTTAATTTTAACCTATTTTGCTGTTTTGTGCCAATGAATAAACTGTATATTCTACGCAGGGGCAGAGCGTCCATGGCGTCCCAGTCATTGACTGCCTCCATCAGAGCAGCCGTAATGGTAATTGGTCTGTACACAGTCTCCGTCCTGCCCCCACTTAAAGTTATTCCTCCTGGTTATATATGGTGGCTAATTATTAATATTATGTAATTTGAGCAGAAAATATTGTGGTATCAGTGGATGAGTCAAAAACTCAGGCTGCTCCCGGATCCGAAGGCGCTACACCCCACGCCCCTGAAACAGCAGACACTGGAGGAGGATTCAAACCCGTGGTGGCTCAGCCTGAGTGGCTGTCCCAGACGCTGAACTAACGGTACACGCCACTGTACCAGCCACTCATACACGGACTGTCCGTGTATCTCGTAGCTACAATGCAGTGACGTCATTCACGCTGTGCCGCACCATCGCCACCTATTGGCAGCTGCTGGAACTACACCTGGCACATATTGCATGGTCATCACTGCTGCTCCCCCTACATGAGCACTCTGCCCCGGCTGCTCTGATGGAGGCAGTCACTGACTGGGACGCCATGGACGCTCTGCCCCTGCGTAGAAGAAGCGGCTGGTAAGTGCACATGTGCAGAACACCCCCTGAGCATTGAGCAACCTGTGGGTGAGGACTGGAGCTCAGTCTGTATGTTGGTCATTTATGTGACTCCCACAGGGCTGCTGTATGGTGCTACTGGGGATATCTATGTGTATGGGCATACCAGTGTATCCTCAGCAGCGCTACTCTATGGCTCAGGTTGTAATATCTCAGCCCCAGTGCTGTCTGCATTATTATACACTGTATATTATCTATCTGCTTTCCCAAAGTGTGACACAGGTGTATATAGACCAGATTATAATCTATAGAAAGCCTCTGTGTGTATACCATATGTTCTCTCTCTCTGCTGCAGTAGCTATGCGCGCTTTGCTATGTTCTATGATAATAAACACATGTGAGTGTAATGGTAAATATGTGCCCGGCATGCCAATGTGGTGAGATACAGGTGCGCCAAACCGTACAGGCTAGCAAACTGCACGTAGCCATTAGTGCAGATGTAGGAAAACTGGGCATACTGTATATAGGCTGGGATCACTGCTGCATTCAGGTGACACCAAGTACATGTACGGGATTGCTTGCTGGATGGTTATACCATACCTCCCAACTGTCACGATTACAGCGGGACAGTCCCGATTTTCGGGTCCTGTCCCGCTGTCCCACCCACGGCAGGCATTGTCCCGCTGCGGGGGGTGGCAGTTGGGGTGGCAGTTGGGAGACCCCCCAATCTAGTAGAATAGCAGCAGCAGCGCTGACAGGTCAATGTCACTGTGGCACTTGTAGTTCCACAGTGAAATAGGCAGCGCCTGGGCACCGCTGACAACGGGGGTATGTTAAAGTGCACACCCCGGCACAGCGATGCCGGCGCTTCTAAACTGTACGCGAGATTCAGACGCAACTGCGTTTGAATCTCGAGTCACATAGATAGCCGCTAAGAAGCCGGAAAGCCTGGATTCAGACGCTAAAGCGTTAGAATACAGGCGCCTTGCAAGCCGCAAAGGTGTTGGGGCTTGTAAACCCAGACGCAAATGCGTCTGGATTTACTTAGGTGAAGGAGGATTCGAACCCGTGGTGGCTCAGCCTGAGTGGCTGTCCCAGACGCTGAACTAACGGTACACGCCACTGTACCAGCCACTCATACACGGACTGTTCGTGTATCTCGTAGCTACAATGCAGTGACGTCATTCACGCTGTGCCGCACCATCGCCACCTATTGGCAGCTGCTGGAACTACACCTGGCACATAATGCATCGTCATCACTGCTGCTCCCCCTACATGAGCACTCTGCCGGCTGTTCTGATGGAGACAGTCACTGACTGGGACGCCATGCCCCTGCGTAGAAGAAGCGGCTGGTAAGTGCACATGTGCAGAACACCCCCTGAACACCAACCTGTGGGTGAGGACTGGAGCTCAGTCTGTATGACGGCAACAAATGAGGAGCTGCCGGGCCGCGAGCACCGATTGGCTCGCAAGTCATTTGAAATAGCCGCACCACGGATGTTCTGAGACATCCGGGTTTCCCACCGCTCTGCCCTGCTGTCTCCTTTCCCACACAGTGCACAGCTCTGGCACTGGGCATGTTACCCCTGGCACTGAGAATGTAATACCTGGCAATGAGCATGTATGTAAGCGGCACTTATGTGGCATAATAAAAAATGGGCATTACCATGTTTGGCATATTGTCAAATGGGCATTACCGTGTTTGGCATATAGTATAATGGACATTACGGTGTGTGGCATAATGTGTAATTTGCATTACTGTGTGCATTTCTGTGTCCCTGACCCATAAAGCCATGCCCTAAAATTTTTGGCACAAAATGTTCAGTTTTTATTAGGTGTTGGGTTGTTTTGCACTGTGGGGCATCATTTGAATCAGGGGTGGTATTATGTGGCCACATTATTCTTTTCCTGACAGTGTGGCTGTGACATAATTGGGGGGGGGGGGGGAAGAGTCAGGGAAGCAAATTTCTCCACTTTAGGCACTGCTGCGCACTAATGTATAGTGATAATAGTAAACACTGCTGGAGCAGACCAGCAATGTATATGAGACCACTGCCACTGGCCATCAATGTATATTTTTATGGCGTTAATGTATACACTGCCGGCGCAGGTCAACAATGTATATGTTACCACCGCCACTGCCCCCCAATGTATATTTTGTTGTGGCGGTAATGTATACATTGCTGGGGAAGGTGAATGGATTTCTCCCTACGTGCACGGTGGCAAATTAAATGGTAGTTGTGCACATGGGCGGGATTTTGCCCAGTCGGAGCAGAGTCAGGTAGCGTTTACCTGTTTGCTGGGCTCCGAATATACACAGCCCAGCGATCAGTTCTGAATCAGGCCCCTAGAACAGAAATGCACTGAATAAAATGGCCCCTGCTCCCACCCTTGGAATACAAACCCTGCCCATTATGTAAATAGCCTTTTATATGAAAGATTTTCAGCAAAGTCTTTCACCTCCTGAAAATCTCTTGCTCTTTGGGGAAAATAGCTCAGTGTGTACGCACTACTTTGGTGACAAATATATCTTTCAGAGATTTTGGCAAAGTCTTTTGAAATGAAAATCTTCAAGTGTGTATGGGCCTTAACACTTGGCTCAAACAAAACGTCTACACAAGTACCTACCTCGGGAGGTTTGGAGCAGATGCCGACGTCACCACAGCAGATGGGGAGGAAGGTGTTGAGGGCTGCGGAGATTCTGGGGCTCTTGGAACCCTTCCCATTCGGTACCAGATGCCCATACTGTTCAGCTCCCTATCCAGGAGACATACACAAACACATGCGTATATAACTATATTAGTAAGGCTGACTAATGTGGTAGCTCAACATCCTAACAAAAGAAAAATGGGATATTTATGCCCTGAGGTAACGTACTCATGGGCCTAATATGTTCCTCTGTAATGCAACCAAGCACATAATGGACACATTAAATACAGGGATTGATCTGTATTGGATATACATCTTGATTACCAATGGCATTTCACCATAAAGGAAAGAGTCAAATCACTGAATGTTTTATGAACATCGCTTGGCTATGTCTGGTATATCAGCCACAGAAAGATTATGAATAAACATTGTTCTATAATAATGATGCACGTTCCCCATTTCCAGCTACCCAATGTGTACCCAGCATAATATCACAAGTGTTCCTTCTAAGCTTCTGTTACAGGGTGCTGCACCCTGCCCGTTTTTAAAACCTCAAAATGCTCCCTGCCCTTTTTGTGTGTGGCACTCTGCGCCCTTGCGCTGCCCCCCACCTCGTTGACGTGCCGCTGAGAACTTTCGGTGTGTGCCATCATGTGTAATGGGTATTACGGTGTGTGGTATAATGTGTAATGGCCATTGTGGTGCATGGTATAATGTGTAATGGGTATTACATTGTGTGGTATAATGTATAAGAGGCATTACAGTATATGCCATAAGGTGTAAGAGGCATTATGGTGTGTGGTGTAATGTGTAAGAGTCATTACAGTGTGTGCCATAATGTGTGATGTCATTAGGTCATAATATGTAATGGACATAGCTCAGTATGACAATGTGTAATGGGTATTAGGGTGTGTGGTATAATGTATAAGAGGTATTACAGTGTATGCCATAATGTGTAGCTGTCATTATGACAGAAAATGGAATGGACATAGCACAGCATGACAATGTGTAATGGGTATTACGGTGTGTGGTATAATGTGTGATGGGCATTATGGTGTGTGGTATAATGTGTAATGGGTATTTTGTTGTGTGATATAACGTGTAGTTGTCATTATTACAGAATATGTAATGGACATAGATCAGTATGACAATGTGTAATGGGTAGTAGGGTGTGTGGCATAATGTGTAATGGGCATTTTGGTATTTTGTTTTAATGTGTAATGGGTATTACGGTGTGTGGTATAATGTGTAATGGGCATTATGGTGTGTGGTATAATGTGTAATGGGCATTATGGTGTGTGCGGTATAATGTGTAATGGGTATTATGGTGTGTGGTATAATGTGTTTTCATTGCGACAGAATATGTAATGGCCATAGCAGAATATGACAATGTGTAATGGGCATCATTCTTATAATTTTTGCTGTTTCTGATGTAAATTTCTAGTATAAAATGTGCTCTTTCGATTGAAAAAGTGCTCTGCCTGATGGTCAGCGCCCTGCCCTAAAAAAATCAGAGTGTGAACACTAGTGGGGTATTGCCAGTAGCCACTTTACGGGATATGGTCGTATTGTCGACACAACTTAGGTCGACAGTCATTAGGTCGACACCGTTGGGTCGACAGGTGGCAGGTGGGGTATGGCCAGCAGTCACAGTAACATATACACAGAGGGGTATAGCCAGCAGTTACAGCATCGTATACACAGTAGGGTTAAAGCCAGCAGTCACAGTAACGTATACACAGAGGGGTATGGCCAGCAGTTACAGTATCGCATACACAGTGGGGTTAAAGCCAGCAGTCACAGTAATGTATACACAATGGGGTTACGAGCAGCAGTCACAGTAATGTATACACAGTGGGGTATGGCCAGCAGTCACAGTAATGTATACACAGTGGAGTATGGCCAGTAGTCAGAGTATGCACAGGAGTCCAGTAGAAAAAAAAAAAACAATTACAGCAGAGTGCGCAGCGGAGCATGCAAAGCGCAGGCTTCCATCCAATATAATGGCGCAGAGCCGCAGTCGCACCGAATTCTGTGGGATGCAATTCTCTGGAGAACCCAAGGCCGGGAAGATGGCACTGAGCCTCGTTGGGGGATGTGAGTGTGGCGGAAACGCCCATTGTTCGGAGCATCTCTTTTAGTATAAACTGTGTGAAAGCACCTCAGGGTACACCCACAGGTTTAGGGTTTATGAAGGGAAGGATTCAAGAATTCAACCGCCAGAATGCCCCCCCTCCCTCGTAGGTGTTAGTGGGAAAATTGTCTGGGATTTAGTGCACCCCTTCCTGGATAAAGGTTATCACCTCTATGTGGATAACTTTTACACTAGCATCCCCCTGTTTAAGGCCCTTGGTTCAAGAGGTACAGCAGCTTGCGGTACTGTGCGCAAGAACCAAAGAGGCCTCCCAAAAACGCACATTGCCCAAGTAATGAGAAGGGGTGAAAGCAGGGGAATATGCAACGAAAATATGTTGTTGGTCAAATATAAGGACAAGAGGGATGTCCTTATACTGACAACAATTCACGGAGACAGTACCACCTCCGTCCCTGTACGAGGTACCAGTACCCACACCTCCAAACCTAATTGTATCCTGGATTACAATAGGTACATGGGCGGAGTGGATCTTTCAGATCAGGTACTGAAGCCGTACAGTGCCCTGCGGAAAACAAAAATCTGGTACAAGAAGGTGGCCGTGTATATCATCCAGATGGCACTGTATAACGCTTACGTGCTATTCCGTTCTACCGGCCAGAGGGGGACATTTATGCACTTTCAAGAGGAAGTCATAAAGGGCCTAATATTTGGGAACCAGCAGGCAGAGGGCCCCAGTACTTCTAGTACTGGCCCCCGTATTGTACCAGGGCAGCATTTTCCTGATGAAATCCCCTCCACTGGAAAAAAGGGCAGGACACAAAAAAGGTGCAAAGTTTGCTATAAAAAGGGAATAAGAAAGCAAACTATTTTCCAGTGTGACACTTGCCCCGACAAACCCGGCCTATGTATAAAGGAGTGTTTTAAAATATACCACACATCTATGGAATATTAGGTTCATAATTTCACCGTGCTTCGGGGGTCTTGCTAATGCCACATAGCACCCACCATTCATTCCACCAGAATCTGAGCCGCAAAATCCAAAAATCACTCCTTCCCTTCTGAGTCCTGCCATGCACCCAACTGGTATTTTTTGGTCACATGTGAGGCATTGCCGTACTCGGGAGAAATTGGGGCACAGATTTTGGGGTGCTTTGTCTCCTTCATTCCTTGTGAAAATGAAAAATTTTGAGCCAGAACTGCATTTTTGTGTAAAAAAATGTAATTTTTCATGTTCACTGCCCAGTTTTATCAAAATTGGTGAAACCCCTGGGGGTTTGAAATGTACACTATACCCCTAGATGAATTCCCTGAGGGGTGTAGTTTGCAAAATGGGGTCACTTGTGGGGGGGTTCCACTGTATTGGTGCTTTGGGGGTCTTGCTAATGCGACATAGCACCCACCATCATTCCACCAGAATTTGTGCTGCAAAATCCAAATATCACTCCTTCCCTTCTGAGTCCTGCCACTTTTTGGTCACACATGAGGCATTGCCGTACTCGGGAGAAATTGGGGCACAGATTTTGGGGTGCTTTGTCTCCTTCATTCCTTCTGAAAATGAAAAATTTTGAGCCAGAACTGCATTTTTGTGTAAAAAAATGTAATTTTTCATTTTCACTGCCCACTTGTATCAAAATTGGTGAAACCCCTGGGGGTTTGAAATGTACACTATACCCCTAGATGAATTCCCTGAGGGGTGTAGTTTGCAAAATGGGGTGACTTGTGGGGGGGTTCCACTGTATTGGTGCAACATAGCACCCACCATTCATTCCACCAGAATCTGTGCTGCAAAATCCAAAAATCACTCCTTCCCTTCTGAGTCCTGCCATGCACCCAACTGGTATTTTTTGGTCACATGTGAGGCATTGCCGTACTCGGGAGAAATTGGGGCACAGATTTTGGGGTGCTTTTTCTCCTTCATACCTTCTGAAAATGAAAAATTTTGAGCCAGAACTGCATTTTTGTGTAAAAAATGTAATTTTTCATGTTCACTGCCCACTTGTATCAAAATTGGTGAAACCCCTGGGGGTTTGAAATGTACACTATACCCCTAGATGAATTCCCTGAGGGGTGTAGTTTGCAAAATGGGGTCACTTGTGGGGGGGTTCCACTGTATTGGTGCTCGGGGGGTCTTGCTAATGCGACATAGCACCCACCAAAATTCCACCAGAATCTGAGCTGCAAAATCCAAAAATCACTCCTTCCCTTTTGAGTCCTGCCATGCACCCAACTGGTATTTTTTGGTCACATGTGAGGCATTGCCGTACTCGGGAGAAATTGGGGCACAGATTTTGGGGTGCTTTTTCTCCTTCATACCTTCTGAAAATGAAAAATTTTGAGCCAGAACTGCATTTTTGTGTAAAAAATGTAATTTTTCATGTTCACTGCCCACTTGTATCAAAATTGGTGAAACCCCTGGGGGTTTGAAATGTACACTATACCCCTAGATGAATTCCCTGAGGGGTGTAGTTTGCAAAATGGGGTGACTTGTGGGGGGGTTCCACTGTATTGGTGCTTGGGGGGTCTTGCTAATGCCACATAGCACCCACCAACATTCCACCAGAATCTGAGCTGCAAAATCCAAAAATCACTCCTTCCCTTCTGAGTCCTGCCATGCACCCAAATGGTATTTTTTGGTCACATGTGAGGCATTGCCGTACTCGGGAGAAATTGGGGCACAGATTTTGGGGTGCTTTGTCTCCTTCATACCTTCTGAAAATGAAAAATTTTGAGCCAGAACTGCATTTTTGTGTAAAAAAATGTAATTTTTCATTTTCACTGCCCACTTGTATCAAAATTGGTGAAACCCCTGGGGGTTTGAAATGTACACTATACCCCTAGATGAATTCCCTGAGGGGTGTACTTTGCAAAATGGGGTGACTTGTGGGGGGGTTCCACTGTATTGGTGCAACATAGCACCCACCATTCATTCCACCAAAATCTGTGCTGCAAAATCCAAAAATCACTCCTTCCGTTCTGAGTCCTGCCATGCACCCAACTGGTATTTTTTGGTCACATGTGAGGCATTTCCGTACTCGGGAGAAATTGGGGCACAGATTTTGGGGTGCTTTTTCTCCTTCATACCTTCTGAAAATGAAAAATTTTGAGCCAGAACTGCATTTTTGTGTAAAAAAATGTAATTTTTCATTTTCACTGCCCACTTGTATCAAAATTGGTGAAACCCCTGGGGGTTTGAAATGTACACTATACCCCTAGATGAATTCCCTGAGGGGTGTAGTTTTCAAAATGGGGTGACTTGTGGGGGGGTTCCACTGTATTGGTGCTTGGGGGGTCTTGCTAATGCGACATAGCACCCACCAAAATTCCACCAGAATCTGAGCTGCAAAATCCAAAAATCACTCCTTCCGTTCTGAGTCCTGCCATGCACCCAACTGGTATTTTTTGGTCACATGTGAGGCATTGCCGTACTCGGG
The DNA here is from genome assembly GCF_055691185.1 of Crinia signifera. Classification (NCBI taxonomy): domain Eukaryota; kingdom Metazoa; phylum Chordata; class Amphibia; order Anura; family Myobatrachidae; genus Crinia; species Crinia signifera. The sequence continues at coordinate 3,560 of NW_028142055.1, read as the reverse complement.
AGAAATTGGGGCACAGATTTTGGGGTGCTTTTTCTCCTTCATACCTTCTGAAAATGAAAAATTTCGAGCCAGAACTGCATTTTTGTGTAAAAAATGTAATTTTTCATTTTCACTGCCCACTTGTATCAAAATTGGTGAAACCCCTGGGGGTTTGAAATGTACACTATACCCCTAGATGAATTCCCTGAGGGGTGTAGTTTTCAAAATGGGGTGACTTGTGGGGGGGTTCCACTGTATTGGTGCTTGGGGGGTCTTGCTAATGCGACATAGCACCCACCAAAATTCCACCAGAATCTGAGCCGCAAAATCCAAAAATCACTCCTTCCGTTCTGAGTCCTGCCATGCACCCAACTGGTATTTTTTGGTCACATGTGAGGCATTTCCGTACTCGGGAGAAATTGGGGCACATATTTTGGGGTGCTTTTTCTCCTTCATACCTTCTGAAAATGAAAAATTTTGAGCCAGAACTGCATTTTTGTGTAAAAAAATGTAATTTTTCATTTTCACTGCCCACTTGTATCAAAATTGGTGAAACCCCTGGGGGTTTGAAATGTACACTATACCCCTAGATGAATTCCCTGAGGGGTGTACTTTGCAAAATGGGGTGACTTGTGGGGGGGTTCCACTGTATTGGTGCAACATAGCACCCACCATTCATTCCACCAGAATCTGTGCTGCAAAATCCAAAAATCACTCCTTCCCTTCTGAGTCCTGCCATGCACCCAACTGGTATTTTTTGGTCACATGTGAGGCATTGCCGTACTCGGGAGAAATTGGGGCACAGATTTTGGGGTGCTTTTTCTCCTTCATACCTTCTGAAAATGAAAAATTTTGAGCCAGAACTGCATTTTTGTGTAAAAAAATGTAATTTTTCATTTTCACTGCCCACTTGTATCAAAATTGGTGAAACCCCTGGGGGTTTGAAATGTACACTATACCCCTAGATGAATTCCCTGAGGGGTGTAGTTTTCAAAATGGGGTGACTTGTGGGGGGGTTCCACTGTATTGGTGCTTTGGGGGTCTTGCTAATGCGACATAGCACCCACCAAAATTCCACCAGAATCTGAGCTGCAAAATCCAAAAATCACTCCTTCCCTTCTGAGTCCTGCCATGCACCCAACTGGTATTTTTTGGTCACATGTGAGGCATTGCCGTACTCGGGAGAAATTGGGGCACATATTTTGGGGTGCTTTGTCTCCTTCATACCTTCTGAAAATGACAAATTTGGAGCCAGAACTGTATTTTTGTGTAAAAAAAATAATTTTTCATTTTCACTGCCCAGTTGTACCACAATTGGTGAAACCCCTGGGGGTTTGAAATGTACACTATACCCCTAGATGAATTCCCTGAGGGGTGTAGTTTGCAAAATGGGGTCACTTGTGGGGGGGTTCCTAACTTTTAGCATCTTATGGTGCCTAGAAACCTACATGGTGCCTAAAAAATAATCTCATAAAAAGGAGGCTCCAAAATCAAGTAGGTGCTCCTTCTATTATGAAGCCTGTGGTTTGGTCACCGTGCACACTAGGGCCACATATAGGATATTTATGAAAACAAAAGAATTGGGGGAATCAATTTTCAGTCACATTTCTCTAGTAAAATGTACTGTGTTCCTTAGAAAAATGTATTAAAATTGCAAATCTGCAAAAAAAAAGAAATTTTGAAATTTCACCTACACTTTGTTTTAATTCCTGTGAAACACCTAAAGGGTTAACAAACTTCCAAAATGCTGTTTTGAATACTGTGAGGGGTGCAGTTTTTGAAATGGCATCATTTATGGGGGTGTCTCACATACAAGTCCCTCAAAGTCACATCAGAACTGAACTGGTCCCTAAAAAAATCAGTGTTTGAAATTTTCTTGAAAATTTGAGAATTTGCTATTCATATTTGAAGCCTCCTAGTGTCCCAAAAAATTAAAAGGAAGTTGAAATAATGATGTCAACATAAAGTAGACATATGGTCTATGTTAGTTATTCACTATTTTGAGTGGTAAGATTATTTGTCTCACAAGCAGAAAATTTAACATTTTGCAAATCGCTAAATTTTCCATTTTTTCACGATATTTTGGTATTTTTCACAAAAAAACACAGACTGTATCGACCCAAATTTACCACTAATTTGAAGTACAATGTGTCACGAAAAAACAATCTCAAAATCACTGGGATAAGTAAAAGCAAAAAAAAGTTATCCCCACTTAAGTGAGACATGTCAGATTTGAAAAAAAGGGCTCTGTCAGGAACGCAAAAACTGGCTCTGTCAGGAAGGGGTTAATAGTCGCAGACTCCGAGGAGAAGGCGCAAGAGCACACAGACAGAGTGGTACAATGTCTGCTGGAACACGGTTGGTTAATAAATTACAAAAAGAGCCAATTGATTCCTGCTCAAGAACTGACATACCTAGGGGTAGTGATCAATACAAAAGAACTAAATATTTCCTTGACAGAAAGCAGAAGAAGAAAACTAGTGCAGCAAGTGAAAAGTTTACAAAGAAAACGCGTTGTGTCCTCACGAGGCTGCATGGAAGTGCTAGGCCTAATGGCAGCAGCCATAGAGGTGGTTCCGTGGGCAAGGTTCCATACAAGGAAACTCCAAAGCTGTTTTCTTCTTCAATGGAACAAAAACTCAAAAGATTTGTCCCAAAGGATAGTCCTGTCCACAAAGGCCAGACAAGACTTGGACTGGTGGGCAGTAGAAGACAGATTGGTGGCAGGAAGATACTTTGGTAGGAAGCAGCAGGTTACACTAACCACAGACGCCAGCGAAACAGGCTGGGGAGCAACCTTCAATCATCAAGTGGCTCAAGGAAAATGGCAGCAAGATTGGAGGGAGGCTCACTCCAACCTGAGGGAAATGGAGGCAGTGGTCAGAGCCTGCAGGTGGTTTCAGAGTCAACTGCAAGGAAGAGAAGTGATCGTGAGGTCCGACAATCAGGCAGTAGTGGCCTATGTAAATCGGCAAGGGGGGACACGGAGCAGAGCATTGATGGAGGTGGCCGCCAAACTGTTCGAATGGGCGGAAGGTCGGGTTCTGAGCATCACGGCAGTATACCTGGCAGGGAAAGAAAATGTGGTGGCCGACCAATTAAGCAGAAAAGAATGCCTGCCAGGAGAATGGGGCCTCAACCAGAGGGTATTCGAAAACCTGGTGGAAAGATGGGGACGTCCACAAGTAGACCTTATGGCGACGGCAGCAAACAGAAAAGTACCCAGGTTTTTTTCCCGGTTCTGGGAACCACTGGCGGAACAAGTAAACGCACTGTCAGTGCCTTGGAACATGGAGAGAGCTTATGTTTTTCCCCCAATACCGATGATTCAGAGGCTATTGAGGAAACTACAGAGGGAAGAGATCGAAGTAGTAACGATTCTTCCTTATTGGCCTCGCAGAGCATGGTTCAATACGGTACAGAAGTTGGCAGTGGAAGATCCGTGGAGGCTACCTTCGACCAAGGATCTGCTAGTACAAGGAGAAGTGTTCAAAGAACAGCCGGAGTCGTGGAAACTGACGGCCTGGTTGCTGAGATCGGAAGCCTGAAAGCAAAGGGGTTCAGTGAAGGAGTAGTGGATA